>NC_086449.1:194785843-194988494 GCF_028390025.1 Pseudophryne corroboree | reverse complement strand
GTACCCCCGGGTCTGGTGGGGCTGGGCCACCTTGGGGTAGCATGCCATATTATTTATTTAGCACTTATGTAACACTCCTATTTTTTCACTAACATTACTCTTTTGAGTATTTTATTAACACCCTTATTTTTGTAGCACTTTCTAACCCATAGCTTCTGCTTCTTTCTTAACACATATTAACACTTTAGTATTTCAATGGTGTGCTGCCCTGGGGTGGTCGGGCCTGAGCCGACTTTGTGGGGTCCAAGCCCTGGACCTATGCTTAGATAGGGACCTCCAGTAATAGAGCAGCCGTGAAGTGGCCTGGAGGCTTATCATATCTTTTGCAAAACATATGTAACGAAGAGCTCTAAATTTCCTATTACATAGTATATAGCTCTTCTTACTAACAGCCAGCAGAGTGCGTGGGGAAAATCCCTTTTGTATTTCTTGTCTAGAGTAACCCCCTCCCGCAGCACCTGGGGATTGTTACCAGCTTGATTAGAGCAGTTTTCCACTATTTATTGCAGTTCAGAGAGGCATAGATGGAGCCAGCATTAGGAGGGCATGCTGGGTCCTGTGGTGCCATTTGGAGGATACAGGGGTGCCTCCAGGTAAACTAGCTCTCAATCTGGATATGTTCTGTATGTGCCATTATCATGTGGCCATACATTAAGCAATTGTATGACCCATAGTGGATGTTATTATTATTATTATGCTGTGTATGGGTTTGGGGAGTGGTACCCCCCGGGTCTGGTGGGGCTGGGCCACCTTGGGGTAGCATGCCATATTATTTATTTAGCACTTATGTAACACTCCTATTTTTTCACTAACATTACTCTTTTGAGTATTTTATTAACACCCTTATTTTTGTAGCACTTTCTAACCCATAGCTTCTGCTTCTTCCTTAACACATATTAACACTTTAGTATTTCAATGGTGTGCTGCCCTGGGGGTGGTCGGGCCTGAGCCGACTTTGTGGGGTCCAAGCCCTGGACCTATGCTTAGATAGGGACCTCCAGTAATAGAGCAGCCGTGAAGTGGCCTGGAGGCTTATCATATCTTTTGCAAAACATATGTAACGAAGAGCTCTAAATTTCCTATTACATAGTATATAGCTCTTCTTACTAACAGCCAGCAGAGTGCGTGGGAAAAATCCCTTTTGTATTTCTTGTCTAGAGTAACCCCCCTCCCGCAGCACCTGGGGATTGTTACCAGCTTGATTAGAGCAGTTTTCCACTATTTATTGCAGTTCAGAGAGGCATAGATGGAGCCAGCATTAGGAGGGCATGCTGGGTCCTGTGGTGCCATTTGGAGGATACAGGGGTGCCTCCAGGTAAACTAGCTCTCAATCTGGATATGTTCTGTATGTGCCATTATCATGTGGCCATACATTAAGCAATTGTATGACCCATAGTGGATGTTATTATTATTATTATGCTGTGTATGGGTTTGGGGAGTGGTACCCCCGGGTCTGGTGGGGCTGGGCCACCTTGGGGTAGCATGCCATATTATTTATTTAGCACTTATGTAACACTCCTATTTTTTCACTAACATTACTCTTTTGAGTATTTTATTAACACCCTTATTTTTGTAGCACTTTCTAACCCATAGCTTCTGCTTCTTCCTTAACACATATTAACACTTTAGTATTTCAATGGTGTGCTGCCCTGGGGTGGTCGGGCCTGAGCCGACTTTGTGGGGTCCAAGCCCTGGACCTATGCTTAGATAGGGACCTCCAGTAATAGAGCAGCCGTGAAGTGGCCTGGAGGCTTATCATATCTTTTGCAAAACATATGTAACGAAGAGCTCTAAATTTCCTATTACATAGTATATAGCTCTTCTTACTAACAGCCAGCAGAGTGCGTGGGAAAAATCCCTTTTGTATTTCTTGTCTAGAGTAACCCCCTCCCGCAGCACCTGGGGATTGTTACCAGCTTGATTAGAGCAGTTTTCCACTATTTATTGCAGTTCAGAGAGCATAGATGGAGCCAGCATTAGGAGGGCATGCTGGGTCCTGTGGTGCCATTTGGAGGATACAGGGGTGCCTCCAGGTAAACTAGCTCTCAATCTGGATATGTTCTGTATGTGCCATTATCATGTGGCCATACATTAAGCAATTGTATGACCCATAGTGGATGTTATTATTATTATTATGCTGTGTATGGGTTTGGGGAGTGGTACCCCCCGGGTCTGGTGGGCTGGGCCACCTTGGGTAGCATGCCATATTATTTATTTAGCACTTATGTAACACTCCTATTTTTTCACTAACATTACTCTTTTGAGTATTTTATTAACACCCTTATTTTTGTAGCACTTTCTAACCCATAGCTTCTGCTTCTTTCTTAACACATATTAACACTTTAGTATTTCAATGGTGTGCTGCCCTGGGGTGGTCGGGCCTGAGCCGACTTTGTGGGGTCCAAGCCCTGGACCTATGCTTAGATAGGGACCTCCAGTAATAGAGCAGCCGTGAAGTGGCCTGGAGGCTTATCATATCTTTTGCAAAACATATGTAACGAAGAGCTCTAAATTTCCTATTACATAGTATATAGCTCTTCTTACTAACAGCCAGCAGAGTGCGTGGGAAAAATCCCTTTTGTATTTCTTGTCTAGAGTAACCCCCTCCCGCAGCACCTGGGGATTGTTACCAGCTTGATTAGAGCAGTTTTCCACTATTTATTGCAGTTCAGAGAGGCATAGATGGAGCCAGCATTAGGAGGGCATGCTGGGTCCTGTGGTGCCATTTGGAGGATACAGGGGTGCCTCCAGGTAAACTAGCTCTCAATCTGGATATGTTCTGTATGTGCCATTATCATGTGGCCATACATTAAGCAATTGTATGACCCATAGTGGATGTTATTATTATTATTATGCTGTGTATGGGTTTGGGGAGTGGTACCCCCCGGGTCTGGTGGGGCTGGGCCACCTTGGGGTAGCATGCCATATTATTTATTTAGCACTTATGTAACACTCCTATTTTTTCACTAACATTACTCTTTTGAGTATTTTATTAACACCCTTATTTTTTGTAGCACTTTCTAACCCATAGCTTCTGCTTCTTTCTTAACACATATTAACACTTTAGTATTTCAATGGTGTGCTGCCCTGGGGTGGTCGGGCCTGAGCCGACTTTGTGGGGTCCAAGCCCTGGACCTATGCTTAGATAGGGACCTCCAGTAATAGAGCAGCCGTGAAGTGGCCTGGAGGCTTATCATATCTTTTGCAAAACATATGTAACGAAGAGCTCTAAATTTCCTATTACATAGTATATAGCTCTTCTTACTAACAGCCAGCAGAGTGCGTGGGAAAAATCCCTTTTGTATTTCTTGTCTAGAGTAACCCCCTCTCCGCAGCACCTGGGGATTGTTACCAGCTTGATTAGAGCAGTTTTCCACTATTTATTGCAGTTCAGAGAGGCATAGATGGAGCCAGCATTAGGAGGGCATGCTGGGTCCTGTGGTGCCATTTGGAGGATACAGGGGTGCCTCCAGGTAAACTAGCTCTCAATCTGGATATGTTCTGTATGTGCCATTATCATGTGGCCATACATTAAGCAATTGTATGACCCATAGTGGATGTTATTATTATTATTATGCTGTGTATGGGTTTGGGGAGTGGTACCCCCCGGGTCTGGTGGGGCTGGGCCACCTTGGGGTAGCATGCCATATTATTTATTTAGCACTTATGTAACACTCCTATTTTTTCACTAACATTACTCTTTTGAGTATTTTATTAACACCCTTATTTTTGTAGCACTTTCTAACCCATAGCTTCTGCTTCTTTCTTAACACATATTAACACTTTAGTATTTCAATGGTGTGCTGCCCTGGGGTGGTCGGGCCTGAGCCGACTTTGTGGGGTCCAAGCCCTGGTAGAGCAGCCGTGAAGTGGGCCTGGAGGCTTATCATATCTTTTGCAAAACAGATTGTAACGAAGAGCTCTAAATTTCCTATTACATAGTATATAGCTCTTCTTACTAACAGCCAGCAGAGTGCGTGGGAAAAAATCCCTTTTGTATTTCTTGTCTAGAGTAACCCCCTCCCGCAGCACCTGGGGATTGTTACCAAGCTTGATTAGAGCAGTTTTTCCACTATTTATTGCAGTTTCAAGAGAGGCATAGATGGAGCCAGCATTAGGAGGGGCATTGCTGGGTCCTGTGGTGCCATTTGGAGGATACAGGGGTGCCTCCAGGTAAACTAGCTCTCAATCTGGATATGTTCTGTATGTGCCATTATCATTGTGGCCATACATTAAGCAATTGTATGACCCATAGTGGATGTTATTATTATTATTATGCTGTGTATGGGTTTGGGGAGTTGGTAACCCCCCCGGGTCTGGTGGGGCTGGGGCCACCTTGGGGTAGCATTGCCATATTTATTTATTTAGCACTTATGTAACACTCACTATTTTTTTCACTAACATTACTCTTTTGAGTATTTTATTAACACCCTTATTTTTTGTAGCACTTTCTAACCCATAGCTTCTGCTTCTTCCTTAACACATATTAACACTTTAGTATTTTCAATGGTGTGCTGCCCTGGGGTGGTCGGGCCTGAGCCGACTTTTGTGGGGTCCAAGCCCTGGACCTATGCTTAGATAGGGACCTCCAGTAATAGAGCAGCCGTGAAAGTGGCCTGGAGGCTTATCATATCTTTTGCAAAACATATGTAACGAAGGAGCTCTAAATTTCCTATTACATAGTATATAGCTCTTCTTACTAACAGCCAGCAGAGTGCGTGGGAAAAAATCCCTTTTGTATTTCTTGTCTAGAGTAACCCCCTCCCGCAGCACCTGGGGATTGTTACCAGCTTGATTAGAGCAGTTTTTCCACTATTTATTGCAGTTCAGAGAGGCATAGATGGAGCCAGCATTAGGAGGGCATGCTGGGTCCTGTGGTTGCCATTTGGAGGATACAGGGGTGCCTCCAGGTAAACTAGCTCTCAATCTGGGATATTTTCTGTATGTTGCCATTATCATGTGGCCATACATTAAGCAATTTGTATGACCCATAGTGGATGTTATTATTATTATTATGCTGTGTATGGGTTTGGGGAGTGGTACCCCCCGGGTCTGGTGGGGCTGGGCCACCTTGGGGTAGCATGCCATATTATTTATTTAGCACTTATGTAACACTCCTATTTTTTCACTAACATTACTCTTTTGAGTATTTTATTAACACCCTTATTTTTGTAGCACTTTCTAACCCATAGCTTCTGCTTCTTCCTTAACACATATTAACACTTTAGTATTTCAATGGTGTGCTGCCCTGGGGTGGTCGGGCCTGAGCCGACTTTGTGGGGTCCAAGCCCTGGACCTATGCTTAGATAGGGACCTCCAGTAATAGAGCAGCCGTGAAGTGGCCTGGAGGCTTATCATATCTTTTGCAAAACATATGTAACGAAGAGCTCTAAATTTCCTATTACATAGTATATAGCTCTTCTTACTAACAGCCAGCAGAGTGCGTGGGAAAAATCCCTTTTGTATTTCTTGTCTAGAGTAACCCCCTCCCGCAGCACCTGGGGATTGTTACCAGCTTGATTAGAGCAGTTTTCCACTATTTATTGCAGTTCAGAGAGGCATAGATGGAGCCAGCATTAGGAGGGCATGCTGGGTCCTGTGGTGCCATTTGGAGGATACAGGGGTGCCTCCAGGTAAACTAGCTCTCAATCTGGATATGTTCTGTATGTGCCATTATCATGTGGCCATACATTAAGCAATTGTATGACCCATAGTGGATGTTATTATTATTATTATGCTGTGTATGGGTTTGGGGAGTGGTACCCCCCGGGTCTGGTGGGGCTGGGCCACCTTGGGGTAGCATGCCATATTATTTATTTAGCACTTATGTAACACTCCTATTTTTTCACTAACATTACTCTTTTGAGTATTTTATTAACACCCTTATTTTTGTAGCACTTTCTAACCCATAGCTTCTGCTTCTTCCTTAACACATATTAACACTTTAGTATTTCAATGGTGTGCTGCCCTGGGGTGGTCGGGCCTGAGCCGACTTTGTGGGGTCCAAGCCCTGGACCTATGCTTAGATAGGGACCTCCAGTAATAGAGCAGCCGTGAAGTGGCCTGGAGGCTTATCATATCTTTTGCAAAACATATGTAACGAAGAGCTCTAAATTTCCTATTACATAGTATATAGCTCTTCTTACTAACAGCCAGCAGAGTGCGTGGGAAAAATCCCTTTTGTATTTCTTGTCTAGAGTAACCCCCTCCCGCAGCACCTGGGGATTGTTACCAGCTTGATTAGAGCAGTTTTCCACTATTTATTGCAGTTCAGAGAGGCATAGATGGAGCCAGCATTAGGAGGGCATGCTGGGTCCTGTGGTGCCATTTGGAGGATACAGGGGTGCCTCCAGGTAAACTAGCTCTCAATCTGGATATGTTCTGTATGTGCCATTATCATGTGGCCATACATTAAGCAATTGTATGACCCATAGTGGATGTTATTATTATTATTATGCTGTGTATGGGTTTGGGGAGTGGTACCCCCCGGGTCTGGTGGGGCTGGGCCACCTTGGGGTAGCATGCCATATTATTTATTTAGCACTTATGTAACACTCCTATTTTTTCACTAACATTACTCTTTTGAGTATTTTATTAACACCCTTATTTTTGTAGCACTTTCTAACCCATAGCTTCTGCTTCTTTCTTAACACATATTAACACTTTAGTATTTCAATGGTGTGCTGCCCTGGGGTGGTCGGGCCTGAGCCGACTTTGTGGGGTCCAAGCCCTGGACCTATGCTTAGATAGGGACCTCCAGTAATAGAGCAGCCGTGAAGTGGCCTGGAGGCTTATCATATCTTTTGCAAAACATATGTAACGAAGAGCTCTAAATTTCCTATTACATAGTATATAGCTCTTCTTACTAACAGCCAGCAGAGTGCGTGGGAAAAATCCCTTTTGTATTTCTTGTCTAGAGTAACCCCCTCCCGCAGCACCTGGGGATTGTTACCAGCTTGATTAGAGCAGTTTTCCACTATTTATTGCAGTTCAGAGAGGCATAGATGGAGCCAGCATTAGGAGGGCATGCTGGGTCCTGTGGTGCCATTTGGAGGATACAGGGGTGCCTCCAGGTAAACTAGCTCTCAATCTGGATATGTTCTGTATGTGCCATTATCATGTGGCCATACATTAAGCAATTGTATGACCCATAGTGGATGTTATTATTATTATTATGCTGTGTATGGGTTTGGGGAGTGGTACCCCCCGGGTCTGGTGGGGCTGGGCCACCTTGGGGTAGCATGCCATATTATTTATTTAGCACTTATGTAACACTCCTATTTTTTCACTAACATTACTCTTTTGAGTATTTTATTAACACCCTTATTTTTGTAGCACTTTCTAACCCATAGCTTCTGCTTCTTTCTTAACACATATTAACACTTTAGTATTTCAATGGTGTGCTGCCCTGGGGTGGTCGGGCCTGAGCCGACTTTGTGGGGTCCAAGCCCTGGACCTATGCTTAGATAGGGACCTCCAGTAATAGAGCAGCCGTGAAGTGGCCTGGAGGCTTATCATATCTTTTGCAAAACATATGTAACGAAGAGCTCTAAATTTCCTATTACATAGTATATAGCTCTTCTTACTAACAGCCAGCAGAGTGCGTGGGAAAAATCCCTTTTGTATTTCTTGTCTAGAGTAACCCCCTCCCGCAGCACCTGGGGATTGTTACCAGCTTGATTAGAGCAGTTTTCCACTATTTATTGCAGTTCAGAGAGGCATAGATGGAGCCAGCATTAGGAGGGCATGCTGGGTCCTGTGGTGCCATTTGGAGGATACAGGGGTGCCTCCAGGTAAACTAGCTCTCAATCTGGATATGTTCTGTATGTGCCATTATCATGTGGCCATACATTAAGCAATTGTATGACCCATAGTGGATGTTATTATTATTATTATGCTGTGTATGGGTTTGGGGAGTGGTACCCCCCGGGTCTGGTGGGGCTGGGCCACCTTGGGGTAGCATGCCATATTATTTATTTAGCACTTATGTAACACTCCTATTTTTTCACTAACATTACTCTTTTGAGTATTTTATTAACACCCTTATTTTTGTAGCACTTTCTAACCCATAGCTTCTGCTTCTTCCTTAACACATATTAACACTTTAGTATTTCAATGGTGTGCTGCCCTGGGGTGGTCGGGCCTGAGCCGACTTTGTGGGGTCCAAGCCCTGGACCTATGCTTAGATAGGGACCTCCAGTAATAGAGCAGCCGTGAAGTGGCCTGGAGGCTTATCATATCTTTTGCAAAACATATGTAACGAAGAGCTCTAAATTTCCTATTACATAGTATATAGCTCTTCTTACTAACAGCCAGCAGAGTGCGTGGGAAAAATCCCTTTTGTATTTCTTGTCTAGAGTAACCCCCTCCCGCAGCACCTGGGGATTGTTACCAGCTTGATTAGAGCAGTTTTCCACTATTTATTGCAGTTCAGAGAGGCATAGATGGAGCCAGCATTAGGAGGGCATGCTGGGTCCTGTGGTGCCATTTGGAGGATACAGGGGTGCCTCCAGGTAAACTAGCTCTCAATCTGGATATGTTCTGTATGTGCCATTATCATGTGGCCATACATTAAGCAATTGTATGACCCATAGTGGATGTTATTATTATTATTATGCTGTGTATGGGTTTGGGGAGTGGTACCCCCCGGGTCTGGTGGGGCTGGGCCACCTTGGGGTAGCATGCCATATTATTTATTTAGCACTTATGTAACACTCCTATTTTTTCACTAACATTACTCTTTTGAGTATTTTATTAACACCCTTATTTTTGTAGCACTTTCTAACCCATAGCTTCTGCTTCTTCCTTAACACATATTAACACTTTAGTATTTCAATGGTGTGCTGCCCTGGGGTGGTCGGGCCTGAGCCGACTTTGTGGGGTCCAAGCCCTGGACCTATGCTTAGATAGGGACCTCCAGTAATAGAGCAGCCGTGAAGTGGCCTGGAGGCTTATCATATCTTTTGCAAAACATATGTAACGAAGAGCTCTAAATTTCCTATTACATAGTATATAGCTCTTCTTACTAACAGCCAGCAGAGTGCGTGGGAAAAATCCCTTTTGTATTTCTTGTCTAGAGTAACCCCCTCCCGCAGCACCTGGGGATTGTTACCAGCTTGATTAGAGCAGTTTTCCACTATTTATTGCAGTTCAGAGAGGCATAGATGGAGCCAGCATTAGGAGGGCATGCTGGGTCCTGTGGTGCCATTTGGAGGATACAGGGGTGCCTCCAGGTAAACTAGCTCTCAATCTGGATATGTTCTGTATGTGCCATTATCATGTGGCCATACATTAAGCAATTGTATGACCCATAGTGGATGTTATTATTATTATTATGCTGTGTATGGGTTTGGGGAGTGGTACCCCCCGGGTCTGGTGGGGCTGGGCCACCTTGGGGTAGCATGCCATATTATTTATTTAGCACTTATGTAACACTCCTATTTTTTCACTAACATTACTCTTTTGAGTATTTTATTAACACCCTTATTTTTGTAGCACTTTCTAACCCATAGCTTCTGCTTCTTTCTTAACACATATTAACACTTTAGTATTTCAATGGTGTGCTGCCCTGGGGTGGTCGGGCCTGAGCCGACTTTGTGGGGTCCAAGCCCTGGACCTATGCTTAGATAGGGACCTCCAGTAATAGAGCAGCCGTGAAGTGGCCTGGAGGCTTATCATATCTTTTGCAAAACATATGTAACGAAGAGCTCTAAATTTCCTATTACATAGTATATAGCTCTTCTTACTAACAGCCAGCAGAGTGCGTGGGAAAAATCCCTTTTGTATTTCTTGTCTAGAGTAACCCCCTCCCGCAGCACCTGGGGATTGTTACCAGCTTGATTAGAGCAGTTTTCCACTATTTATTGCAGTTCAGAGAGGCATAGATGGAGCCAGCATTAGGAGGGCATGCTGGGTCCTGTGGTGCCATTTGGAGGATACAGGGGTGCCTCCAGGTAAACTAGCTCTCAATCTGGATATGTTCTGTATGTGCCATTATCATGTGGCCATACATTAAGCAATTGTATGACCCATAGTGGATGTTATTATTATTATTATGCTGTGTATGGGTTTGGGGAGTGGTACCCCCCGGGTCTGGTGGGGCTGGGCCACCTTGGGGTAGCATGCCATATTATTTATTTAGCACTTATGTAACACTCCTATTTTTTCACTAACATTACTCTTTTGAGTATTTTATTAACACCCTTATTTTTGTAGCACTTTCTAACCCATAGCTTCTGCTTCTTTCTTAACACATATTAACACTTTAGTATTTCAATGGTGTGCTGCCCTGGGGTGGTCGGGCCTGAGCCGACTTTGTGGGGTCCAAGCCCTGGACCTATGCTTAGATAGGGACCTCCAGTAATAGAGCAGCCGTGAAGTGGCCTGGAGGCTTATCATATCTTTTGCAAAACATATGTAACGAAGAGCTCTAAATTTCCTATTACATAGTATATAGCTCTTCTTACTAACAGCCAGCAGAGTGCGTGGGAAAAATCCCTTTTGTATTTCTTGTCTAGAGTAACCCCCTCCCGCAGCACCTGGGGATTGTTACCAGCTTGATTAGAGCAGTTTTCCACTATTTATTGCAGTTCAGAGAGGCATAGATGGAGCCAGCATTAGGAGGGCATGCTGGGTCCTGTGGTGCCATTTGGAGGATACAGGGGTGCCTCCAGGTAAACTAGCTCTCAATCTGGATATGTTCTGTATGTGCCATTATCATGTGGCCATACATTAAGCAATTGTATGACCCATAGTGGATGTTATTATTATTATTATGCTGTGTATGGGTTTGGGGAGTGGTACCCCCCGGGTCTGGTGGGGCTGGGCCACCTTGGGGTAGCATGCCATATTATTTATTTAGCACTTATGTAACACTCCTATTTTTTCACTAACATTACTCTTTTGAGTATTTTATTAACACCCTTATTTTTGTAGCACTTTCTAACCCATAGCTTCTGCTTCTTTCTTAACACATATTAACACTTTAGTATTTCAATGGTGTGCTGCCCTGGGGTGGTCGGGCCTGAGCCGACTTTGTGGGGTCCAAGCCCTGGACCTATGCTTAGATAGGGACCTCCAGTAATAGAGCAGCCGTGAAGTGGCCTGGAGGCTTATCATATCTTTTGCAAAACATATGTAACGAAGAGCTCTAAATTTCCTATTACATAGTATATAGCTCTTCTTACTAACAGCCAGCAGAGTGCGTGGGAAAAATCCCTTTTGTATTTCTTGTCTAGAGTAACCCCCTCCCGCAGCACCTGGGGATTGTTACCAGCTTGATTAGAGCAGTTTTCCACTATTTATTGCAGTTCAGAGAGGCATAGATGGAGCCAGCATTAGGAGGGCATGCTGGGTCCTGTGGTGCCATTTGGAGGATACAGGGGTGCCTCCAGGTAAACTAGCTCTCAATCTGGATATGTTCTGTATGTGCCATTATCATGTGGCCATACATTAAGCAATTGTATGACCCATAGTGGATGTTATTATTATTATTATGCTGTGTATGGGTTTGGGGAGTGGTACCCCCCGGGTCTGGTGGGGCTGGGCCACCTTGGGGTAGCATGCCATATTATTTATTTAGCACTTATGTAACACTCCTATTTTTTCACTAACATTACTCTTTTGAGTATTTTATTAACACCCTTATTTTTGTAGCACTTTCTAACCCATAGCTTCTGCTTCTTTCTTAACACATATTAACACTTTAGTATTTCAATGGTGTGCTGCCCTGGGGTGGTCGGGCCTGAGCCGACTTTGTGGGGTCCAAGCCCTGGACCTATGCTTAGATAGGGACCTCCAGTAATAGAGCAGCCGTGAAGTGGCCTGGAGGCTTATCATATCTTTTGCAAAACATAT
This sequence comes from Pseudophryne corroboree, assembly GCF_028390025.1. Taxonomy (NCBI): domain Eukaryota; kingdom Metazoa; phylum Chordata; class Amphibia; order Anura; family Myobatrachidae; genus Pseudophryne; species Pseudophryne corroboree. The sequence goes on along the minus strand of NC_086449.1, from coordinate 194,976,638 downwards.
GTAACGAAGAGCTCTAAATTTCCTATTACATAGTATATAGCTCTTCTTACTAACAGCCAGCAGAGTGCGTGGGAAAAATCCCTTTTGTATTTCTTGTCTAGAGTAACCCCCTCCCGCAGCACCTGGGGATTGTTACCAGCTTGATTAGAGCAGTTTTCCACTATTTATTGCAGTTCAGAGAGGCATAGATGGAGCCAGCATTAGGAGGGCATGCTGGGTCCTGTGGTGCCATTTGGAGGATACAGGGGTGCCTCCAGGTAAACTAGCTCTCAATCTGGATATGTTCTGTATGTGCCATTATCATGTGGCCATACATTAAGCAATTGTATGACCCATAGTGGATGTTATTATTATTATTATGCTGTGTATGGGTTTGGGGAGTGGTACCCCCCGGGTCTGGTGGGGCTGGGCCACCTTGGGGTAGCATGCCATATTATTTATTTAGCACTTATGTAACACTCCTATTTTTTCACTAACATTACTCTTTTGAGTATTTTATTAACACCCTTATTTTTGTAGCACTTTCTAACCCATAGCTTCTGCTTCTTCCTTAACACATATTAACACTTTAGTATTTCAATGGTGTGCTGCCCTGGGGTGGTCGGGCCTGAGCCGACTTTGTGGGGTCCAAGCCCTGGACCTATGCTTAGATAGGGACCTCCAGTAATAGAGCAGCCGTGAAGTGGCCTGGAGGCTTATCATATCTTTTGCAAAACATATGTAACGAAGAGCTCTAAATTTCCTATTACATAGTATATAGCTCTTCTTACTAACAGCCAGCAGAGTGCGTGGGAAAAATCCCTTTTGTATTTCTTGTCTAGAGTAACCCCCTCCCGCAGCACCTGGGGATTGTTACCAGCTTGATTAGAGCAGTTTTCCACTATTTATTGCAGTTCAGAGAGGCATAGATGGAGCCAGCATTAGGAGGGCATGCTGGGTCCTGTGGTGCCATTTGGAGGATACAGGGGTGCCTCCAGGTAAACTAGCTCTCAATCTGGATATGTTCTGTATGTGCCATTATCATGTGGCCATACATTAAGCAATTGTATGACCCATAGTGGATGTTATTATTATTATTATGCTGTGTATGGGTTTGGGGAGTGGTACCCCCCGGGTCTGGTGGGGCTGGGCCACCTTGGGGTAGCATGCCATATTATTTATTTAGCACTTATGTAACACTCCTATTTTTTCACTAACATTACTCTTTTGAGTATTTTATTAACACCCTTATTTTTGTAGCACTTTCTAACCCATAGCTTCTGCTTCTTTCTTAACACATATTAACACTTTAGTATTTCAATGGTGTGCTGCCCTGGGGTGGTCGGGCCTGAGCCGACTTTGTGGGGTCCAAGCCCTGGACCTATGCTTAGATAGGGACCTCCAGTAATAGAGCAGCCGTGAAGTGGCCTGGAGGCTTATCATATCTTTTGCAAAACATATGTAACGAAGAGCTCTAAATTTCCTATTACATAGTATATAGCTCTTCTTACTAACAGCCAGCAGAGTGCGTGGGAAAAATCCCTTTTGTATTTCTTGTCTAGAGTAACCCCCTCCCGCAGCACCTGGGGATTGTTACCAGCTTGATTAGAGCAGTTTTCCACTATTTATTGCAGTTCAGAGAGGCATAGATGGAGCCAGCATTAGGAGGGCATGCTGGGTCCTGTGGTGCCATTTGGAGGATACAGGGGTGCCTCCAGGTAAACTAGCTCTCAATCTGGATATGTTCTGTATGTGCCATTATCATGTGGCCATACATTAAGCAATTGTATGACCCATAGTGGATGTTATTATTATTATTATGCTGTGTATGGGTTTGGGGAGTGGTACCCCCCGGGTCTGGTGGGGCTGGGCCACCTTGGGGTAGCATGCCATATTATTTATTTAGCACTTATGTAACACTCCTATTTTTTCACTAACATTACTCTTTTGAGTATTTTATTAACACCCTTATTTTTGTAGCACTTTCTAACCCATAGCTTCTGCTTCTTCCTTAACACATATTAACACTTTAGTATTTCAATGGTGTGCTGCCCTGGGGTGGTCGGGCCTGAGCCGACTTTGTGGGGTCCAAGCCCTGGACCTATGCTTAGATAGGGACCTCCAGTAATAGAGCAGCCGTGAAGTGGCCTGGAGGCTTATCATATCTTTTGCAAAACATATGTAACGAAGAGCTCTAAATTTCCTATTACATAGTATATAGCTCTTCTTACTAACAGCCAGCAGAGTGCGTGGGAAAAATCCCTTTTGTATTTCTTGTCTAGAGTAACCCCCTCCCGCAGCACCTGGGGATTGTTACCAGCTTGATTAGAGCAGTTTTCCACTATTTATTGCAGTTCAGAGAGGCATAGATGGAGCCAGCATTAGGAGGGCATGCTGGGTCCTGTGGTGCCATTTGGAGGATACAGGGGTGCCTCCAGGTAAACTAGCTCTCAATCTGGATATGTTCTGTATGTGCCATTATCATGTGGCCATACATTAAGCAATTGTATGACCCATAGTGGATGTTATTATTATTATTATGCTGTGTATGGGTTTGGGGAGTGGTACCCCCCGGGTCTGGTGGGGCTGGGCCACCTTGGGGTAGCATGCCATATTATTTATTTAGCACTTATGTAACACTCCTATTTTTTCACTAACATTACTCTTTTGAGTATTTTATTAACACCCTTATTTTTGTAGCACTTTCTAACCCATAGCTTCTGCTTCTTTCTTAACACATATTAACACTTTAGTATTTCAATGGTGTGCTGCCCTGGGGTGGTCGGGCCTGAGCCGACTTTGTGGGGTCCAAGCCCTGGACCTATGCTTAGATAGGGACCTCCAGTAATAGAGCAGCCGTGAAGTGGCCTGGAGGCTTATCATATCTTTTGCAAAACATATGTAACGAAGAGCTCTAAATTTCCTATTACATAGTATATAGCTCTTCTTACTAACAGCCAGCAGAGTGCGTGGGAAAAATCCCTTTTGTATTTCTTGTCTAGAGTAACCCCCTCCCGCAGCACCTGGGGATTGTTACCAGCTTGATTAGAGCAGTTTTCCACTATTTATTGCAGTTCAGAGAGGCATAGATGGAGCCAGCATTAGGAGGGCATGCTGGGTCCTGTGGTGCCATTTGGAGGATACAGGGGTGCCTCCAGGTAAACTAGCTCTCAATCTGGATATGTTCTGTATGTGCCATTATCATGTGGCCATACATTAAGCAATTGTATGACCCATAGTGGATGTTATTATTATTATTATGCTGTGTATGGGTTTGGGGAGTGGTACCCCCCGGGTCTGGTGGGGCTGGGCCACCTTGGGGTAGCATGCCATATTATTTATTTAGCACTTATGTAACACTCCTATTTTTTCACTAACATTACTCTTTTGAGTATTTTATTAACACCCTTATTTTTGTAGCACTTTCTAACCCATAGCTTCTGCTTCTTTCTTAACACATATTAACACTTTAGTATTTCAATGGTGTGCTGCCCTGGGGTGGTCGGGCCTGAGCCGACTTTGTGGGGTCCAAGCCCTGGACCTATGCTTAGATAGGGACCTCCAGTAATAGAGCAGCCGTGAAGTGGCCTGGAGGCTTATCATATCTTTTGCAAAACATATGTAACGAAGAGCTCTAAATTTCCTATTACATAGTATATAGCTCTTCTTACTAACAGCCAGCAGAGTGCGTGGGAAAAATCCCTTTTGTATTTCTTGTCTAGAGTAACCCCCTCCCGCAGCACCTGGGGATTGTTACCAGCTTGATTAGAGCAGTTTTCCACTATTTATTTCACTTCCAAGACTGGCAATCAATTTCACTGGCTGCAGATTACAGGTATGGCCACACCCCTATTGGGTATGCTGACCTCCCTGGATCCCGTTGGCAGCAACTACTTGTGGGGGAGTTAGCTGGGAACTACCAGAGGCATGCCAATCTCTGTTCGGGGGGTATCTTTTTGTTTCCCCTGTATGTGGCTCAAAACTCCGCCTCTGTGGACCCTGCTCCCAATGTCGTGTGTCGTGTCGTTGTCTAGGGGGTTGAAAAGATCTTTGTACACTCTTTGTTCTACAGTCTCGTGCATAGTGTCCCTGTTTGTTACAAGAAAAACATGTTATTACACTTGACTTACCCACAGGATTCGGTGGTACATACGCAGGCTGCCTTGTGGTCAGCGCCTGTATACTTACTGACATCAACTTATCACTTTGCGACTCCCTGTGTCTAGTGATGTTTCTGTCGTGATCAATAGCAGCCTCTCTCAATGTGGACACCGACAGACCTCGCCAACATGGTTGCGTGGTCTGAACCCTAGTCTTTAATGTTTCCTTTAAACCATCCATCAGTACAGATACTGCTACTTCTTGGTGGTTTGGGTTGGTCCTAATGTCTTCTATTCCAGTGTACTTTGCCATTTCTTATAGTGCCCGATGAAAATATTCTGTTGCCGTTTCGGACTCTTTTTGTCTAATGGAGAATATTTTGTTCCATTTAACAACGGCTGGGAAATACTCCTTTAGCTGTAAATTTATCCTTTTTACGTTATCTTTGTTGTACACATCTGAAAGTGGTACATCTTTATCTAGTCCACAATCAGCTAAGAATTGAACTGAGTCGACATTTGAAGGTAAACATGCTCTTAGCAGTATCTGCCAATCCTTGTTGTTGGGTTCTACAGTGTTACCTAGATCCCTGATGTATTTTTGGCTAGCAACTAAGTCTTTCCTGGGGTCAGGAAATTCGGACACTATTGTTCTTAATTCCATTCGGGAAAATGGAGTGTACATGGCAATGTTCCTTATGGGAGTGGCTCCTGATACATCTGTTTTCCCATTGGGAACTGCTATTACTCTAACAGGGTTAACTCTAACAACCTCATTCTGTGTAGATTCTACAACTTGTGGTGAAATTGTTTCAGTATAATGCATGGTGCCGTACTTACCCGTTGACACGACCTCACCTATCCCTCCGCTAGGGGCCTTTGCTAATCTCGTGGGTGTTGCTGTGCCTACTGTGGTCTCTGCTATGGTGGCTGCGAGAGAGAGAGCTGAAATTGTTGCTGGATCGTCTTCTTGATCACACTCCTGAGGAAAGTTCAAAACAGGGTACAACTTGCACGGGTTAATACTTGCATGAGTTACTTGGTTAACATCATTAACATTTACAGGGTTACTAGGTGTTTGTGTTTTACAACCCAGTGCGTTTCTCTCCGTAATCAACTTCTCTCCTGCTATGTATGGTGGCGGCGGGGCTGTGGCTATCAGTTTCCTGACTGCCCCAGATCCCGCCGCCAGAGCCAAACCTCTCTGTATCTCACCTTCCTGTTGCCACAACTGTAAATAATCATGATGCTGAATTCGTCTCTTTGTTGATTTTATGAGACATATCCTCCTCCTTAAATTTTGTAACACTTCTGGACTGAAGCTACCTATTCTTGGGAATTTCTCCCTGTCTTGTACAGTCATTCTCTCCCATTCATCACATAAAACCTCTGTGTGACTTCCGTATTTTTCACACATGATGTACCTTGCCGACCCGACTGGTCGGTTCTCTGAATCAACCCGAACCGAGGTTGATCGCCCCCTACCTGAACAATTGGCCCCCATAATCTGCAGGTGTTGCTTACTACTCCTTTGATCTTTATATCACGGTCTTCAGCGAACCCTTACAGCAAACCAAATTATTCAAAATAGGCCGGCGGTGGCGGTTTACCGAGTACCCCACTCACTCGCCCACCTCGACCAATACGACCTGATCACACCGATATGGTGCTGGCGTACTCGATACAGGGCCCTACCAGAAACCTTCTGTTTACTGGAACATATGAGGGTTACCCGCAGGACACTTACTCTTTCCAGTAAAGGTGGGGTTGTTAGATAGTTCCTGAGTGACCAGCGAACTTCCCTTTAAAAATAAAAAATTACACAAATCACGTCAGAATGTACAAATAGCGTTTGTGACCACTTTACTCTAATGGTATTAGGTCAGATTACTAACTACTGCACACAATTACGTGCGGTACAATCGTTCAGTACATAAGCACTACCTGTTATGTACTGAGAGATCAATGGAATCGAAAATTGCGGCTGCGGATTCCTTCAGCCAGAGCTTCCAATGGCCTATATGGGTTTTAGCACCAACCCCCGGGGTTGTGCTTCTTGTACCTTTATAGCGGACCTTCTTTGTCTCCTTATGACCTCCTGGTCTTGTTCTGTACGACCTCCTGGTCTGACCTCCTGGTCTTGTATACTGGTCCGCTATACTCTAATGCTCATATTTTATTTAACCAAGGATGCCTCCTTAGCCACCGTATATGTCACTTACACGTATGTCCTACCCGATTTCTTTTTGGTTCAACCTCTAAGTTATATAAACTTATGTAATAAAAACACACTCACTCAACACATGTACACTTTCGTTTCTATATCTATTTCTGCGCCGAAATTTTCTTTAGCCCAGCTGTGTTACCAATTAGGAGCAGGATCTGTTAAACTAAATTTCAAATTTTCCAAAAATAGATTTGCGTTATTTACCGCGTCGCGTTACTTACCGCTGTGCGTTACTTATCGCCTTTTCACAACTTGAGCTACGTGGGCGTAACCGGACGCTACGTTGCGTAATGTACGCTGCGTGCGTCTGCCTTTGGATTGCGTACGCTAGTCTTTGTTAGAGACACGTGTACGCAAAACAAAAGATCCACCGTAACACAATTTCTTTTATCAATGTAAACGATCCCTGATCATCTACCGCGTACCCCACTGGCTTTGCCTTATCTCCCAGGCAAACCTGTGTGTTTGTCTACACTTTTAACTATTACCTCTATTCTTAAACTATGAAATAACAGCAAGTCTCTTTTAGTACTTTCTATCAACTATAAAAATTGGCAAACAGGAATAGTGATATACGAAATTGAAAAAGAAATGCAGATATATATGTATGCGTGCGTGTATACGCAAGACAGAAGAGAAATAAACAGTTTTAAAAGACACAAGCGTTTTGTTCTTACTTCCGGTTCCCGGATTCCTTCAGCACTCTTTATCTAAGTGAAGCAGACGCTTATCCCGTCAGCACTGCGAGACAACCTCCCACCCTTTGCTGGGGGATAATGTCTGCTGATCTACCTAGTGCAGATATGAGAAGGACAGGACGAGTCCCCAATTGACAATGTTAAATTCCTTTGTCGTATAAACAACCCTTAATGAAGTCTAAGAACACTGTACGCTGTTTACTTAAGAAGTACCGTAAGGGTACGCTAGTTGCGTAACGATCGCTTAGCCGTAGGCGAGACGCTCAAGCGTCACGTTCGCTCACGGCCCAGTGATCACAGGACAGCACGTTATTGGTGATGACTAGAGTAATGATTCGCTATGGCGTAGCGGACGCTCGAGACCACGAGGAGATCACCAGCGGCGCAGACGCTCACAACGCTATACCTTTATGTCTAAACCTTTTATCAATGAAATACACAGAATACCTCCAATTGGTGGATGGTCACCATGGTTGCTGGTCCCGCCCCTTCAACCCGGCCGTCTGCGATGTACGGTGTGACATAGTGACGTCAAGATCCGGAAGTGCGGAGAGATGCTGGGAGGTGGAGACTGCACTGGCTACTATAAAGGTATGTGTTTGTAGGTAATTCTTTGTCCTGATGAAAGGCGCCAATAAAGAGCGTCTGAAACGTTGATGCAAATTTAGTTGTCTGCTGCCTACGTTATTTGATTAATTCCTGAGGAGTGCCACCTGTTTGTTGCTGCTATATACATACATACATACATACACACACACACACATATATATATATATATATATATATAGTGTCTGCCAGCCCCTGGGAGTGCACCCTGGCAAGATAAGGTTGGTGGTAACAAGGGAGTGCCGGATAACAGGAGTACATATATATATATATATATATTGACAATGTTAAATTCCTTTGTCGTATAAACAACCCTTAATGAAGTCTAAAAACACTGTACGCTGTTTACTTAAGAAGTACCGTAAGGGTACGCTAGTTGCGTAACGATCGCTTAGCCGTAGGCGAGACGCTCAAGCGTCACGTTCGCTCACGGCCCAGTGATCACAGGACAGCACGTTATTGGTGATGACTAGAGTAATGATTCGCTATGGTGTAGCGGACGCTCGAGACCACGAGGAGATCACCAGCGGCGCAGACGCTCACAACGCTATACCTTTATGTCTAAACCTTTTATCAATGAAATACACAGAATACCTTAATGTGAATACAGGGTGTAAGTGCAACCTTGTGTAACCTGACTAACTACAAAGCTGCTTGAGCGTCACCGACGCTCAAGTGAACACTTAAAACTATAGGAAATACACAGATACTGGTTTAGGGTCCAAAGCCTATTATCTGTATTATAACTATTATACTTGCAAAAAGAATCACAGTACAAATGATACACTACAATATAACAGAGACTTCCTAACCGAATAACTATACAAGAAATACAATACTATGCTGATCTAATACAATACAATACTAGTCAATGGGAGATACGAGAGAAAGAGAAGGGAGAGAGAGAGAGAGAGAGACGGAGAGAGAGAGATTGGCTCACAGTAAGACAATATGATTACGGAGAAAAACTTACGCACAAAGGGTATGATCGCATGCGCCTCTGGACATCCAGCTTCCCGATTATCAGCAATGAGAACCGTTTGATGAGAAGTGAAGGCTGGATGCCACAGGCCCGTCTTTTATGCTACTCACACAATGCAATCTAATGGTCCCTACAACCTCATTGTCCATTGGACGCAGGAATTCGGCTTCGCATTATAACAAAAGGTCATAGGGTGATTCATACAGGTGGGCTGTGACGATTTCAAACAGCTCAGGTGGGTGGGAAACTAGGTTTCCCGCCGCATACCTGAGTATGAGTAAATAATAGAAATGGACATAAACTTCTTATGTCCATAACTATCCGCACGAGCGATTAGTACGCTCCAAACCAACACCGGAATATTGTTAATTAAATACTCTTCCGATGGGTACCAAACACTGCTGTATGATTCCTGTTAGACCCTTCGCACAATACAAAGAGGGATTCCTCCGTTCAGGGACATTCTATATTAACCAAACTTTCAGAATCTATCAAAGGGACCATGGTCTACAAACTACATTATTTGTGAAAATATGTAACGAATGAGTCGCACGCCACGGTTACATAAACTCTACCGTAAATACGCATACCGTGCGTCCGCGGGTGCACGCTATTGCGGGTATGCGCCTTCACGGGAGAGCGTACGCATGCGCAGCGCAGACCAGTGTGCGGTGCAAATATGGCAGAGTGTATGGGGATATTTTTCTGACTTTGACAATATATATATATATATATATTGTCAAAGTCAGAAAAATATCTCTACACACACTGCCATATTTGCACCTCATACTGGTCCGCGCTGCGCATGCGTACGCTCTCCCGTACGTGCGCATACTCACAGTCGCGGGCACCCGCAGGCGCATGGTATGCGTATTTACGGTAGAGTTTATGCGATCGTAGCGTGCGACTCAATCATTACATATTTTCACTAATAATGTATTTTGTAGATCATGGTCCCTTTGATAGATTCTGAAAGTTTGGTTAATATAGAATGTTCATGAACAGAGAAATTCCTCTTTGTTTGATACGAAGGGTCAGACAGGAGTAATACAGTGGTGTTTAGTATCCATCGGAAGAATATTTAATTAGAAATATTCCGGTGTTGGTTTGAAGCAGATCAATCGCTCGTGCGAATAGTTATGGACATAAGAAGTTTATGAACATTTACTTTATTTGCACTTTATTACCCATGCGGCGGGAAACCTAGTTTCCCTCCCACCTGAGCAGTTGGAAATAGTCACAGCCCACCTGTATGAATCAACCTATGACCTTTTGTTATAATGCGAAGCCGAATTCCTGTGTCCAATGAACAATGAGATTGTAGGGACCATTGAATTGTATTGTGTGTGGGGCATAAATAGGCAGGCCGACCATATCCAGTTCACTCTCTTCAACGGTTCTCATTGCTGATAATCGGGAGCTGGATATCGAGGTGCATGCGATCGTTTCCCCTTGTGCGTAAGTGTTTCTCCGCAGTCATATTGTCTTGATGTTATTATGAGCCATCTCTCTCTCCTCTCTTTTTCCCTTATTTTCCCTTGATTGTATTGTATTGTATTGTATGGTATTTCCTGTGTAATTATCTGGTTAGTTAGTCTATGTTATATTGTAGTGTATGCTTTGTACTGTGATTCTTTTGCAAGTATAATAGTCATAATACATATAATAGGTTTTGGACCCTAAGCCCAGGTATCTGTGTATTTCTTATAGTGTTAAGTATTCCCTGAGCGTCGGTGACGCCCAAGCAGCTTTGTAGTTAATCAGGTTACACCAGGTTGCATTTACACTCTATCACCACACTAAGGTTTACTGTATATTTCGTTGTTAATGGTATAGATATAAAGGTTTAACGTCGTAAGCGTCTGCACCGCTGGAGATCTCCTCGTGGTCCCAAGCGTCCGCTACGCTATAGCGAATCATTACGTTAGTCGGCAGCCAATAGCGTGCCTGCCTGTGATCTCTGGGCCGTAAGCGAACGTGACGCTTGAGCGTCTCGACTACGGTTGAGCGATCGTTACGCAACTGGCGTACCCTTACGGTACTTCTTACGTAGATAGCGTACAGTGTTCTTAGACCTCTTAAAGTGTTTTATATACGATAAATATTTAGCTTTATCAATATATAGATAGATATATAGATAGATATATAGATAGATAGAACGAAGGTACGGCACTCCAGGCTTAAAAAATCCACATGATACAAGCTTGTACTTAGCAACGTTTCAGTAGACACACCTACTGTCGTCAGGCTTTATAAAGCCTGACGACAGTAGGTGTGTCTACTGAAACGTTGCTAAGTACAAGCTTGTATCATGTGGATTTTTTAAGCCTGGAGTGCCGCATCTTCGTTCTATCTATCTACTCATTTATGAAGGCACCGGCTGCAGTTAAGTGTTTGCTTTAGGAGTGCCAAACTCTGCATACTATATATATATATATATATATATATATATATATATATATATATATATATATATATATAAATGTCTTCCACCCCGCGCTCAACCCACCAGCAGCAATATGGAGAAAGTTCCTGTTAGTGTACTTTCAAAGAATAACATAAACAAAACAATAACCAATTGCGCTTGGTATAACTTTAAAACACTCAGATTTTAGTATTTCCAGTAGCTGTTCTTCCACGGTGTGGATTCTTATAACTGGTATCACCTGCAAGTATACCCTCACACCAGTGAACACACCCGAAGAAAAAGACAGCCAGAATGGCCTAAATGAGATATGATACCAATTTGTTTTTATTAAAAAAAACATATAGAATTCCATAAATTCATATGAACATTTTCTTACAAATATAAGGTTCCATACATTCATATAAACATTCTTAAAAGAAATACATCCAGATACAGTCAATAGGTTTTCTGTTCAAGCCTTTAAAGAACACCCTCACCCTTATAGGTGTATATTCTGTAGGGTGTACTGATGAACTAGATAAGAGACCGTAACTGATTCGAATCAATTGGTTATTGTTTTGTTTATATATATATATATATATATATATATATATAATGTGTTACGCACACACGGAAACCCCCCCTCCCAAATCCTGCGTTTGCCCCTGCCTTGAAGATGAGAACTGTACCGCAGTACAGTTATTTTGGGTGGTATTTACAAGAACATCTGGTGATGTTGTTTGCTATGAAGTGGACATTACTGAGGAAGTGGAATATGTTACACCAGAATTACTCATAGTACTGTGATGTTGACACAGGCAGTACTTGACTGTGTGGTTGATCTAGTGCCTGTCAGAGACATTAATGGAATGTTCTAGGTCCCAAACAACATTGGTTGAAACACTTTCTTTATTCAGAAACTAGTGCATGTTCCAAAATCGTATTTACACTTTGTGAAAGAGATTGGATGTAAACTTGGATTATTTTAACATTACTGCAACATTTTTCTGCAAGTTCCTGCAACTTGTTAAGCGTTATTTACATTCACAACGAGCTATAGGCAAGAATCAAGATTGCCACTGACTAGCTCAAGAATTTACATGGTAAATTTATATGGTAATTCAAACATGGGCACAGTGCCGTATATAAGGCCAGTCCAGCCATGCAATCACACAGGGTGCCGGGCCACGGCCATTGTGAGTACACCGTGGCAGTATTCTACATGGCTGGCTGCATAGAATACTGTGAAATCGTCCCTCCCAAAATGGCTGTTTGGGACAGACATCTCATAGACGGAGATATAAAGAGCAGGAGGAGGCAGAAACGCGGCTGAGGCAGAGGGAGCATGCCTGGCCAGCAGCATAAAACAACCCCTTGACAACGAGCAGATACAGTCCCAATTTTAAGTGAGGCATGGTGCAAGGGGCATTACTGTTTGGGGCATAATAAGGTGCAAGGGGCATTATTGTGTGGGGCATAATTTAGTACTAAGAGCATTACTGTGTGAGGCATAATATGGTGTAAGGTAGTACTTTCCTGCAAGACCACACCCATTTCCTGCTAGACCATGCCCCTTTTCATGAGGAGCACATGCCTTTGGCTCACGCATTTTTTGTGTTCACCAGTTGCGTAGCCAGAACTTTGTGGACCCCATAGCAACATTTTGAAGGGGCCCTCGTCCCAATGCTTTTAGAGAGACACTACTCTGCAGCAGTTGTTACTTTTATGCCCCATAATAGTGCCCTAGTTCATTTTGTGAACCATAGTAGAGCCTTATTTAATGTTATGCCCCATAGTAGTGCCCTAGTTTCTTTTATGAATCGCAGTAGTGATTAAGTTCACCCTATGTCACATATTACAGCTGACAGTACACATTATGCTGCACAATACCCCCAATTCACATTATGATATATAGTGCTCCCTGTTCATAGTGTGCTTCATTACAGTGTCCCGGTTCATATTATTTAACATTAAAATTAGAGATGAGCGGAAACCGAACCCCTCCCCCGAACTTCACTACCCGAGGCCGGATCCGAGTCAGGCTCTGGTTTTCCTGACTCAGAAACCAGAACAAGGCAAAACGTCATCATCCCACTGTCGGATTCTTGCGGGGTTTGGATGCCATATAAGGAGCCGCGCGTGTTGCCGCCATTTTCACTCCGGCATTGGAGAGTGCAGAGAGAGGACGTGTCTTCGTCCTCAGTGTCCTGCATCAGTTCATTGGTAGTGTCTTGTGCTGCATCAGTCCAGTCACAGTGGTGGTGTCCTCTGCAGCCATACATCCAGTGCTGCTGTATAAGTCCAGTCCAGTGGTGCTGTGTTGTGCTGCATCAGTCCAGTGGTGGTGTATTGTGCTGCATCAGTCCAGTCACAGTGGTGGTGTCCTCTGCTGCCATATGTCCAGTGCTGCTGTATAAGTCCAGTCAATTGCAGTGGTGCTGTGTTATCCTGCATCAGTCCAGTGGTGGTGTCCCTGTGCTGCTGTATATGTACAGTGGTACTGCCGTATAAGTCCAGTGATACTGCCGTATATGTCCAGCGGTACTGCCATATAAATCCAGTGATACTGCCATATATGTCCAGTGGTACTGCCCTATAATTCCAGTGGTACTGGCGTATAAATCCAGTCCAGTGATACTGCTGTATATGTCCAGTGGAACTGCCGTATATGTCCAGTGGAACTGCCGTATATGTCCAGTGGAACTGCCGTATATATGTCCAGTGGTACTGCTGTATAATTCCAGTGGTACTGCCGTATAATTCCAGTGGTACTGCCGTATAATTCCAGTGGTACTGCCGTATAATTCCAGAGGTACTACCGTATAATACCAGTGGTACTGGCGTATAATTCCAGCAGTACTGGCGTATAAATCCAGTCAAGTAATACTGCCATATACTGTATGTCCGGTGGTACTGCCGTATAATTCCAGTGGTACTGCAATATAATTCCAGTGGTACTGGTGTATAATTCGAATGGTACTGGTGTATAAATCCAGTCCAGTGATACTGCGTATATATCCAGCGGTACTGCCATATAATTCCTGTGATACTGCCGTATATGTCCAGTGGTCATGCCGTATGAATCCAGTGGTACTGTCGTATAAATCCAGTCCAGTGATACTGCCACAGATGTCCAGTGGTACTGCCGTATAAATCCAGTGATACTGCCGTATATGTCCAGTGGTACTGCCGTATAAATCCAGTGGTACTGTCGTATAAATCCAGTCCAGTGATACTGCCGTATATGTCCAGTGGTACTGCTGTATAATTCCAGTGATACTGCCGTATAATTCCAGTGATACTGCCGTATATGTCCGGTGGTACTGCCGTATATGTCCAGTGGTACTGTCGTATATGTCCAGTTGTACTGCCATATAATTCCAGTGATACTGCCATATAATTCCAGTGATACTGCTCCATATGTCCAGTGGTACTGCCGTATATGTCCAGTGGTACTGCCGTATAAATCCAGCAATACTGCCGTATATGTTCAGTGATACTGCCGTATATGTCCACTGGTACTGCCATATAAATCCAGTGGTACTGGCATATAAATCCAGTCCAGTGATACTGCCATATATGTCCAGTGGTACTGCCGTATAATTCCAGTGGTACTGGCGCATAAATCGAGTGATACTGCCATATAAATCCAGTCCAGTGGTACTGGCGTATAATTCCAGTGGTACTGCCGTATAATTACAGTGATACTGCCGTATAATTACAGTGGGACTGGCGTATAAGTCCAGTGATACTGCCGTATAAATCCAGTCCAGTGGTACTGCCATATAAATCCAGTGGTACTGCCGTATAATATCTTTTTTTTTTTTTTAAAGAATATTTTATTAGGTAATGCAGAATTAGGTTACATCAGATGGAATAAACAACAGAATTACTAAAGGACCTCAAGCAAGACATTGGTAGCAATTGTAAAAACTGTATACTAAGTGCGAGGTCCAGTAGATATCATCAAAAATCAGTAAGGGTGCAACATATCATAGTACTGAAATAAGACAGAACATTTTGTCTAAATTGAAGAAGAATATACTAGTCAACATTCTGAATAATGTGTAACCAAACATAATAGAAAATACACAGAACTTTAAAGTATGTGTAAAGAGAATAAAAAGAAAGTAGAAAGGGTATAAAAGGGAAGAGAAAAAGAGAAGGGGGGGAAGAAGAGTTAGGAATTATGGAATTAGAGATAAGATAAAAGTAGTTGGTGGGGGGAGGTGGGGAAGCCAGTCGAGGTGTATGCCCCACATTAAAGTAGTTCAGAAAACCACAGAGCAAGATCAGATAGCTGACAAGGGAGGTTCGGTGTCGTTGTAATCGGTCCACGGTGACCAGACGCGAACAAATTGAATCGGGGTATCATGGATAACTGAGGAGATTCGCTCCAATCTGTAGGTTGACCATATGGCATTAATGGTAGCGGGGAGGGGAGGGGGGGCGGTAGATTTCCAATGTGCTACAATTTGACATTTAGCGGTGTTAAGTATATGATTAATCAATTTGTGTGTGGGTCGCGAAAGGTTGGGGATCGGTCTAGCTAAAAGAGAGTAAAAAGATGAAGAGGGCATAGCAAAGCCAGTGATATTTTTAATTAGTTTGTGTATTTCCTGCCAATATTGGCTTATACTAGGGCACGTCCACCTAATGTGTAATAAAGACCCTTTCTGGCCACATTGTCGCCAACAGAGATCTGAGGCATCAGGGAAAATAACGCGGAGTCTGGTCGGAACTAGGTACCAATGAGTATAAAGTTTATAAGCATTTTCTTTAATGCGCACTGAGATTGAACATTTCGATATTGCTAGCTTAATTTGAGACCATTCGTTGGGAGTAAGAACCTCCCCCGCATCACTTTCCCAGGCCAGTTCGTGAGTTTCTTTAGAGGGTTGATTGTAAGATAGTAATATTTTATATATTGATGAAATGAGGCCTTTAGATCAGTGGTGTGAACGACAAAGAGATTCAATAGCTGAAGTAGGTGCAAGGGATGTGCCCGAAGAGGGACGGTTAAGTGAGTGGTAAAAATGTTGGATTTGTAAAAACTGGTAGAAGACTCTGTGGGGGAGATTAAAGCGTGATTGTACAGTAGCAAATTCCGGAAAAGTGTGTAGGGGAGCTATATCCAGAGGGAACAAGTTATTATGGGCAGTCCACAGCGGGAATTGACTGTGGTCTAGACCAGGAATGAAAGCAGGGTTGTTCCATAATGGGACCAGAAGGGGATGGAGCGAGCGAAGTTTGTAGAAACGTGTACAGAAATCCCAGATAAAAAGTGTGAACCGTACTGTAGGAAGAAGGGAGGAAATTGGTGGACGATGTGCGCGGGTGCACCATAAGAGGGTAGAGGGGGAATAGACCGACAATGTGTGTCCAAACTTTCTGGTTTGGAGGGGCATGCCAATAAATATAAGAGGCTAAATGGACAGCTCGATAGTATTTAATGAGATCGGGAATGCCCACTCCCCCTGAAGATTGATGTTTCTGCAATATTCGCATCTTAACTCTAGGTTTCTTGGTTGCCCATATAAAGTTTGGGATGTCCCTCTGTAAATTCTTCAGGATTGAGGTGGGGATATGGATTGGTAGCGTCTGCCACAGGTATAATAAGCGGGGCAAAACGTTCATTTTAACCGCTGCTGTGCGACCGAACCACGATATATATTGTTTGTCCCAGGTTGATAGATCTGATTTAATGGAGGCCAACAACCTTGGGAAATTAGCAGCGTATAACCGGGGGTATGATTTGGTTAGGTACACCCCCAAATATTTGAGTTTTTCGGGTTGCCACCGAAAAGGGAAGTCAGTTTGATGCAGTGTTAAATCTGAGTGTGGGATATTGATGTCTAAAAATTCTGTTTTATCTGTGTTGATGTTATAATTTGAGTGAAAGCCATAGGTGCGAGCTTCAGCGAACAAGGTCGGAAGGGAGACAGTAGGATTAGTTAAAGTCAGCATTACATCGTCCGTGGATAGTGCAATCTTATGGTCCGAGAGTCCCACTTGTATGCCCGTGATACTGTCATTAAGTCTAATCCTCGCTGCAAGAGGCTCCATGACGAGGGCAAACAACAGAGGAGAAAGGGGACAACCCTGCCGGGTACCGTTCTTAATATGAAAGGGCTCGGAGGAGAGGCCATTTACCAGTACGGAGGCGGAGGGGTTGTAATAAAGAGAGTTAATATCATTGAGAAAAGCGCCTCAAAATCCCATCTGACACAGGGTTTGAGTCAAAAACGGCCAGGCGACCCTGTCGAAGGCTTTTTCAGCATCGAGCGCCACCACCAGGGTCGACAGCGAACAGGATGTCGCTACGTGAATAAGATCGATCAGTCGCCTCGTATTATCGGAGGCTTGTCTGTTGGGAATGAAGCCCACCTGATCCAGATGGACCAAGGATGTCAGTATAGGGGACAATCGCATGGCAAGAATCTTAGCAAAGAGTTTTAAATCAACATTTAAGAGAGAGATAGGCCTGTAGTTGCCCATCTCCAGAGGGTCTCTCTGTGGTTTAGGGATAATTATAATGCTGGCCCTGGTGGTGGCATCATCAAGCGGTTCGGGGGGCGAAGCATAGGGAGCAGTGAGTCAGAAATTTTTGTGTAGTAAAGGGCAGTGAAGCCATCAGGGCCTGGTGCTGCAGAGCGGCGTAATGATTTAATAGCTATTTTAATCTTCTCATCAGTGATCGCTGCATTAAGGGTTTGAAGCTGAGTCGCGGATAACGTGGGCAAAAAGCAGGAATTCAGATAGTGGGTAAGAGAGTTGATATTTGGGAGTGAGGTAGCGGGGCTATTTGGGAGATTGTAAAGTGATTCAAAGAACTGACGGAATTGTCTAGTCATTACTTGAGGATCGTGAGTAGTAGTGCCGTCAAGACATTTCAGCGTAAGGATACGGTTGCGAGTGCGCTTAGCGCGAAGCTTGCGGGCTAAGATGGTGTCAGCTTTGTCAGACTTTTCGTAAAAAGTTTGACGAACGCACAAAAGAGTCTGCGCTGCCTTTTTAGACAAAATTTGCGACAATTGTCCCTTAACAGCGAGTATTTTTAAGTAGGTACGTCTTTTAGGGTGGTTATGGTGGAGATCTGTTAAGGAGGCCAGTGACTTTTCAAGCTCTAATATACGTGCCATCTCTACTTTCTTAGATGCGGCTGCTAAACTGATAAGGGTACCCCTAAGAGTAGCCTTATGAGCTTCCCACAGAGGTGGGTGGGAGTATACCAGGGGTGGTGTTGAGGGTAATAAAATCCGTGAGGGCCGTGTTAATAGCCTCACCATTGCCTTGTTTCAAGAGGAGGGATTTGTTAAGTCGCCAGTGGCGAATGGGGCGAGGACCCATATGAGAAGAAATTTCCAATTCGACAGCTAAATGATCTGACCATGGGACAGGGAGGACCTGAGCGCCGAGAAGAGTTTGGGACGTAGCACGATCTACAAAAAAATAATCTATGCGAGTGTGCAGGTCATGGGCGGAGAGTAGTGCATGAACCCTCTCGCAGTGGGATATTGTATTCTCCAAGCATCATAGAGGTCGTGGAGAGCTAGTCATGTCAGAAGTGACCTGGACATTTTGGCGTGTCTGGCGGGAGTAGTAGAGGAGCGAGACCTATCCAGTTCAGGGTCTACAATAGTATTGAAATCCCCTCCTATAATGGTGAGTCCCCGGGGTAGTTGGGCAAGTCGATTAAAAAAGGTAGTGTAGAGAGAACCTTGTTGGCCATTAGGGGCATAAACTGAGGCCAGTATGATTGGGGCTTGTTTGTACGTACCCGTGAGGATAAGGAAGCGGCCCAGTGGATCAGAGACAGAATCATGGATAGTGATAGGCGTATTATGATGGATTAGTATCGCAGTGCCTCGACGTTTAGCGTTCATGGAGGAGTGAAAAACCGTGGGATATTGTTTGGTCGTGAGGAAAGGATGGGGAGTTTTAAGATGGGTCTCTTGCAGCATAATGATATTAGATTTACGTCTATGGAATATTGAATGGCCATAGCTCTTTTGGTGGGGGAATTGAGGCCGTTTACGTTAAGAGTCAAGACTGTCAACTTCATGGTGGATCAAAAGAAAATGAGCTTAGTAGAAAACAGGATCTACACCTAGCGGGAAGAGCAGGGAAGGGGACCAGAGAGAAAGAGAGAGGATATAGGAACTTGAAGAAAGAGAAGGTGACCTACCCCTATAGCGGGGACAGGTCTGGGGTGAAAAGAGAGAGAGTCGCTAAGACACAACCATCTTCTGGAGACATGGGTGAGTAAGAGCAACAAAATTCGCAACAGATGAAGTACATTGAACATATTAGGTAAGAACAGGAACGAGATGACCTAAGGGAGAGAAAGGGCATACATAGACACAATAACGCCTAAATAATTAATGAATGGAAACATGAAAAAACAAAAAAAACGTGGATCCACTGTTTACAGCGACAGCTGGAAAAAGTAGGACTGAAAGGGTAGACAACTTTGAAATAGAGAAGAGCAAGTGTGATTGTTAAGCGCATGTGATCAGACACTTCCCGATAACCAATAGTAAATAAAGAGAGTAAAAATAGGGAGCTGATTCAGCTAGAATCAATAGAAGAAAAGAAATTACCATACAGTGAGCAGATAAGGGTGCTCCAGCAGGGGAGCCCAATTTGTATTGAGAGCGTCAAAGCTGTCTAAGGAGCTAATATTAAGGAAACAGTAAAAAATAACTTCTTGGAACAACAGAAAATAGAAGAGTTAAGATTCATCACAGGGTGAAAAAACTATAAAGTAGAACGGCGTTTCTTATATAGCGACATTAATAAAATGTAAAGCATAACTTCCATAACGACAGAACAAATACAACTAAGCCGCGGACCAGTCCCGGGATGGCACCACGGGTCTATGAGGTGACACAGCCTGTTGTCTGCATATTTCAGGAACATCTTCTAGGAGGCCAAATAACTTCAGCAGATCATAACCTTGGGCTGGAGTATTAACCAATAATTGAAAGGGGAAGCCCCACTTATATTTGATAGAGTGGGTTCTCAGAGTCTTAGTGACATTCAGTAGATCTCTCCGTTTCTTAAGTGTCGACGGGGCCAAATCCTGAAAAAGTTGGAGCTGAGACCCAGAATAGGAGACTGCAGAGAGTCCTCTAACAGCGGTCATGATCTGCTCTTTCGCTTTAAAGTAATGAAAGTGGAGGATTACGTCTTGTGGCGGTTGAGTCGAGGGCGGTTTGGGGCGGAGAGCCCTATGGGCCCGGTCTAGGTGAAGGAGATCCACAGAAATATCAGGGACTAATTGGAGAAAAAGCCCTCTAAGTAGTCAGGGAGTGAATCGGCAGTTTCCGTTGTGTATGCCAATATTGTTCCGCCTTCCGGCGCTTCTGTGGAATACCGTGCAAAAGACCATACACAAAGGCAAAAGTCAAAGAAAAAATGAGTAGAGTGAGGCAGATATTATGGGGCTTCCCTTAAAAGAACGGCAGTTATGGTCTCATGAAAACAATTGCAATGGAAGTAGCTGGCATCAGTAGTAGAGACGTGCAGTTAGGCCCTTGCTCGGTTCAGGCCATCTCGTGCGTTAAAGGAGAAACATCGTCATGCGAGTTGAAGAGAGCACATGAAGCGAGGAACTAGTTATTGAAGTATAGGAATGCAAGACACAGGTGAACTGCACTATACGAAGAAGTACATGACAGAACCCCTAATCAGCTGCGTTAAATACGTATCAGGGTTTTGAGAGCAATTTGATCAGGTGGGACGACTCCAGTGTGCGCTCCCAGTAATATACTGTGGATGAGATAGGAGCAGGAGCGAGTCATCAGCCACACTGAGTGACACAGGATACTTGGTAGACAGTAGTGGTACCCTATTGTATAGGTCTGGTGCCTCCAGGCAACAACGCGGCCCTCAGGTGGTGGGCCACAGGAGGTATCAGGGGGTCTGTGCCAGGTCAGTGTGGGAGAGAGAATGGAATTGCTGAAGGAGAGAGAGTGGAGAACAGGGTACAGCAGTGGGAGGATGGGAGCAAGTTAAGTCTCACACTCACCAGCCCAGCGGAGGGTTGCAAAATTCAGGATGCATCCTACAGGGTCCACCGAAGGGGAGTGTGGCTTTAGGGGTGCAGGCAGAGCTGGTCCCGCAGCGTGGAGAAGTTAGCCGGGTCAGCCGTCTCCGCCACGCATGCAGCGGCGTGTAGCGTGCAGTGGGCGCCCGGCACTCTCCAAGATGGCCGCCGGACGATCAGTGCAGGGATGGGTGCGCCCAGCGCCTGCAGAGCGGGCGAGCGGAGGCAGTAGTGTGGGGCCGGTGTAACAGGTCCGGTGGGCCCAGCGGTAGTTGGAGCTCGTTGTGATTGGCCAGGACGTGTCAGCCGCTGCGTGCGGGGCGCCAGGAAGCCGCGCCGGATACGGCTCAAAATCGAGGCCCCGGTCAGGAGAGAGCGAACAGACCGCAGTCCGCAGGAGCTCAAATAGGTTACTCCCCGACTCCGCAGCCGCTGTCCGGACACCCCACTGGATGGCACAGGGGTAAGGCAGTCAGCAGGGGTATTTTATGGGCTGAGGTAGGGGAATTTAGAGTAGTTAGTCCTCTTGGGAGATGGAGCTCAGGACAAACGTGTCCTTTTCTCATAGCAGTCCAGTACTGCCGTATAATTTCAGTGATACTGCCGTATAATTCCAGTGATACTGCCATATAATTCCATTGGTACTGGCGTATAAATCCAGTGATACTGCCGTATAAATCCAGTCCAGTGGTACTGCCGTATAAGTCCAATGGTACTACCGTATAAATCCAGTGATACTGCCATATAATTCCAGTGACACTGCCATATAATTCCAGTGATACTGCCGTATAATTCCAGTGGTACTGCCATATAAGTCCAGTCCAGTGGTGCTGCCATATAAGTTTAATGGTGTCCTGTGCTGTATATTATTTAGTCCAAATAAAGGGGTTATTAATATTTTATCCAGATAATTTTGACAGGGTTTGCCCTGTGTGGTGTAGAGGTACGCTCTCCTGTACCCCATATTGTTATATAACTCCAGAAAAATAATGGAGAACAAAAATTTGTAGGATAAAATAGGGAAAGATCAAGAACCACTTCCTCCTAGTGCTGAAGCTGCTGTCATGACATAGACGATGAAATGCCATCAACGCCTGCCAAGGCCGATGCCCAATGTGATAGTAGAGGGCACGTAAAATCCAAAAAGCCAAAGTTCAGTAAAAAGACCCCCAAAAAATAAATTGAAATGGTCTGATGAGAAACGTAAACTTGCCAATATGCCATTTACAACACGGAGTGGCAAGGAACGGCTAAGGCCCTGGCCTATGTTCATGACTATTGGTTCAGCTTCACATGACAATGGAAGCCCTCATCCTCCCGCTAGAAAAATGATAAGAGTTAAGCTGGCAAAAGCACAACAAAGAACTGTGCGATCTAAGATGGTATAACAAATCCCCAAGGAGAGTCCAAGTGTATTGGCAGCTGCGATGCCTGACCTTCCACCGTTTGGACCCTCTTTGCAAGTGCTAAAAGTAGCACCCACAGTCCAGTTCCTGATATTCAAATTGAAGATGTCACTGTTGAAGTACATCAGGATGAAGGTATGGGTGTTGCTGGCGCTGAGGAGGATGTTGACAATGAGGATTCTGATGGTGCTGTGGTTTGTTTAAATCAGGCACCGGGGGAGACACCTGTTGTCCGTGGGATGAATAAGCTCATTGTGATGTCTGGGTAAAATACCAAAAAAGCCACCTCTTCGGTGTAGAATTATTTCTCCACAAATCCGGACAACAGGTGTCAAGCCGTGTGTTGCCTCTGTCAATCTGTAATAAGTAGGGGTAAGGACGTTAACCACCTAGCAACATCCTCCCTTATACATCACCTGCTGCGCATTTATCAGAAGTCAGTGTCAAGTTGTGAAACTTTGGGCAAGAGCGTAAGCAGTCCACTGACACCTAAATCCCTTCTTCCTTTTGTACCCAAGCTCCTGCAAGCCACACCACCAACTCCCTCAATGTCAACTTCCTCTTCAGTCAGGAACGTCAGTAGTCCTGCAGACCATGTCACTGGCAAGACTGAGGAGACCTCTCCTAACCGGGATTCCTCAGGAGGATCCTTGAGTGGTACGCCTACTGCTGCTGTTGCTGCCGCTGCTGTTGTTGCTGCTGGGAGTCAGTCGTCATCCCAGAGGGGAAGTTGGAAGACCACTTGTACTTCTTCCAGTAAGCAATTGACTGTCCAACAGTCCGTTGTGAGGAAGATGAAATATGACAGCAGTCATCCTGTTGCAAAGCGGATAACTGAGGCCTTGACAGCTATGCTGGTGTTAGACGTGCATCCGGTTTCTGCCATTAGTTAAGTGGGACTTAGAGAATTGATGGAGGTAGTGTCCCCCCAGTACAAAATTCCATCTAGGTTCCGCTTCACTAGGCAGGCAATACCGAGAATGTACAGAGACATCAGAAAAAGTGTCCTCAGTGTCCTAAAAAATGCAGTTGTACCCACTGTCCACTTAACCATGGACATGTGGACAAGTTGAACAGGGCAAACTAAGGACTATATGACTGTGACAGCCCACTGGATAGATGTATTGCCTCCCGCAGCAACAACAGCAGCGGCACCAGTAGCAGCATCTCGCAAATGCCAACTCGTTCCTAGGCAGGCTACGCTATGTATCACCGCTTTCTGTAAGAGGCACACCACTGACAACGTCTTACGGCAACTGAGGGACATCATCGCACAATGGCTTACCCCAGTTAGACTCTCCTGGTGAATTTGTGATATCAGACAACGCCAACAATATTGTGCGTGCATTACATGTTGGCAAACTCCAGCACGTCCCATATTTTGTACATACAATTAATTTGGTGGTGCAGGAGATGCTGTCGGTGGCCCGAAAAATTGCGGGCCACTTTCAACATTCAGCCACCGCGTGCCGAAGACTGGAGCGCCAGCAAACACTCCTGAACCTGCCCTGCCATCACCTGAAGCAAGAGGTGGTAACGAGGTGGAATTCAACACTCTATATGCTTCAGAGGATGGAGGAGCAACAAAAGGCCATTCAAGCCTATACATCCACCTACGATATAGGCAAAGGAGGGGGAATGCACCTGACTCAAGCGCAGTGGAGAATGATTTCCGTCTTGTGCAAGGTTCTGCAACCCTTCGAACTTGCCACACGTGAAGTCAGTTCAGACACTGTCAGCTTGAGTCAGGTCATTCCCCTCATCAGGCTTTTGCAGAAGCAGCTGGAGAAATTGAAGGAGGAGCTAAGACGAAGAGATTCCGCAAAGTATGTAAGACTTGTGGATGGAGCCCTTCATTCGATTTGCCAGGATTCAAGGGTGGTCAGTCTGTTGAAATCAGAGCACTACATTTTGGCCACCATGCTCGATCCTAGGTTTAAAGCCTACGTTGTATCTCTCTTTCTGGCAGACACAAGTCTGCAGAGGTTCAAAGACCTGCTGGTGAGAAAATTGTCAACTCAAGCGGAACGTGACACGTCAACAGCCCCTCCTTTATTTTCTCCCGCAACTGGGGCTGCCAGGAAAAGGATAAGATTTCCTAGCCCACCCGCTGGTGGTGATGCATGGCAGTCAGGAGTGAGTGCTGACATCTGGTCCGGACTGAAGGACCTGCCAACGATTACTGACATGTCTACTGTCACTGCATATGATTCTGTCACCATTGAAAGAATGGTGGAGGATTATATGAGCGACAGCATCCAAGTAGGCATGTCAGACAGTCCGTATGTATACTGGCAGGAAAAAGAAGCAATTTGGATGCCCTTGCACAAACTGGCTTTATTTTACCTAAGTTGCCCCCCCTCCAGTGTGTACTCTGAAAGAGTGTTTAGTGCAGCCAGTAACCTTGTCAGCGATCGGCGTAGGAGGTTACTTCCACAAAATGTGGAGATGATGTTTATCAAAATTAATTTTAAATTCCTCTGGGAAGACCTTTACCAGCATTTGCCTCCAGAAAGTACACAGGGACCTGTGATGGTGGATTCCAGTGGGGACGAATTAATACTCTGTGAGGAAGAGGATGTAAACACTGAAAGGGGTGAGGAATTGGAGGATGAGGTCGACATCTTGCCTCTGTAGAGCCAGTTTGTGCAAGGAGAGATTGATTGCTTCTTTTTTGGTGGGGGCCCAAACAAACCAATCATTTCAGCCACAGTCGTGTGGCAGACCCTGTCGCTGAAATGATGGGTTTGTTAAAGTGTGCATGTCCTGTTTATACAACATAAGGGTGGGTGGGAGGGTGGGTGGGAGGGCCCAAGGACAATTCCATCTTGCACCTCTTTTTTTTTTTTGCATCATGTGCTGTTTGGGGACTAGTTTTTTAAAGTGCCATCCTGTCTGACACTGCCGTACAACTTCAGGGGTACTGCCATATAAGTCCGGGGGTACTGCCGTATAAGTCCAGTCCAGTGGTGCTGTCTTGTACTGCTTCAGTCCAGTTGTGGTGTCTTGTGCTGCCATAAGTCCAGTGGTGGTGTCCTGTGCTGTATATTATTTACTCCAAATAAAAGGGTTATATACATTACTTATATTATTATCCAAATAATTTTTACAGGGTTTTCCCTGTGTGGTGTAGGGGTACGCTCGCCTGTGCTGCATATTATTATAATAACTCCAAATAAAAGGGTTATTATTATCCAAATTAATTTTACAGGCTTTGCCGTGTGTATGTGTGTGTGGTTTAGGGGTACGCTCTCCTGTGCCACCAATATTGTGCGTGTATTACATCTGTGCAAATTCCAGCACGTCCCATGTTGTTTGTGCCGCACACTTGTGTCGCTTAGCTTAGTCATACAGCTACCTCATTGCACCTCTTTTTCTTCTTCGCATCATGTGCTGTTTGGGGCCTAGTTTTTTTTAAGTGCCATCCAGTTTGCCATTGCAGTGCCACTCCTAGATGGGCCAGGTGTTTGTGCCGCGCACTTGTGTCGCTTAGCTTAGTCATCCAGCCACCTCGGTGCAACCTTTTGGCCTAAAAACAATATTGTGAGGTGTGCAGTGTTCATAATAAACTGGAAATGAGTGGAAATTAATGTTATTGAGGTTAATAATACAGTAGGATCAAAACCCCCAAATTATGTGATTTTAGCTGTTTTTATGTTTTTTTCAAAAATCATCCAGATCCAAAAAAACAAAAACAAAACACGAAAAGTGCCTTCCACACATCTCTAATTAAAATGCCCTCCAGTTCATTTTATACCCCACTACTATGAGCAGGTCCAGGGGCATACCTAGATATATTGCAGGCCCCAAGGAAAAAGTTTGAAAGGACCCCTACATACCACCAAATGGCAAAAAATGTATATACCTATTATATATATATATATATATATACACACACACACACACACACACACACACACACACACACACACACACACACACATATATATGTTTATATATATATATGTATATATATAACATATTATAATATGTAACTTTGACAGGGAAGGTGGGCCCCTCTCAGCTCTGGGCCCCACAGCAGCTACACTGCCTGCACCTATGGTAGCTACGCCCTTGGTGTTCGCACTGGGACCCATATGGGCTAGAAACAGCCCTTGGTCATTTAATGCAAGGGGCCCTTTACGCCCCAGCAGGGTGGCTCTATCATCAAACAACATAAACTGTACCAGATTGTGGTGTAACAGGACGAAACTGAACTGAATGGGGACAAGCTCTCGTATTATTAGTTCCTGCACCCATCTCTGTAAATTGCCGTGATTCGTGGGTCAGCATGGAGGGGCGGGACTAAAATTACACAATTAACATAATTTGTCCCCGGCCCTAGATACAGTGTCATAATTATCGCCCCATCCTACCGCTTCACTAGGAAGTGGGTGGGATGTGGGAGTTCTGCCTGCTCTTTTGGGGTGTTGGGGACTACCCAAAAAATCCGGGAGAGTAGGCAAGGATGAGTTCCATATAAAAAAAAGAGATGCAGGTGCACTATACAAATATTACTACTCAAAATGTAAATAAATATTACAATTAAATATCATATAAGAGGTTGTTAACATACATTTGGCCAAAGTTATGAGCCTGCCCACCATCGTCCAGGTCACCTCATTGGACAGGTCCCTAACATTCTAGGTGTTCACACCAGGTGGGCAGGGTATCACACAAGTGAAAGATAGCAGTGTAGTGTTACAGAGTATCAGGTGAGTAAAAGCAGCTACTCAGTGTTAAGGTTGTTACAAGAGTCAAAAATGTGTGAAAAAATATACATAAATAAAAAACAAAGTGATATAAAATGTTAAAATAAGTGTTAAATGGTGATGCCCTGATGTGGCCCAGCCAGAGCAGCCCAGGGGGCCCCACGCCCTACTGCTCACCCCAAAACTGACACTATAAATATATAAAGGACTTACTTTTAATTATGCCTTATCCAGTGTGCAGTCAAATGCTAGCTCACTGCTTAAAAACAATTAGAGGCAGGTGGGGAGGGGTGCCAGTCCAGACTGCAGGAATCTCAACTTTCAAGTGTTCAAGTGTACTTATATACAATTTATACAAACAATATTATATATATAGTGGGAGGTGCTCAAGACTGCATTCCCTAGCTGCTTGTAATGAGAGGTGCTACCTTGCTGAGACTTATAGTACTTTATTTTTTTTCACACATTTTTCACTCTTGTAACACTCCTAACACTGGGTCGCTGCTTTCATATACCTGATACTCTTTACTGCTATCTTTCACTTGCGTGATGCCCTGGAGAATGAGGGTGTTTGTGTTTGCCTGGGCTGGTTTTGGGTGCTAGAACGCCTAGAATGTTAGGGACTTGCCGGATGAAGTGACCTGGATGTTGGTGGGCAGGTCCATAACTTTGGCCTATTTATGCTAACAACCTCTTATATGATATTAAATCGTAAAATGTATTTACATTTTGAGTATTAATATTTCTATAGTGCACCTGCATCTATTTTTTGCTATGTGTAGTACTATAAATCTTTGCAAGGTAGCACCTATCACAAGCAGCAAGGGTATACAGTCTAGAGCACTGACCCCTATATATCCAAGCATGAGTTGCATCCATGGAAAAAGTCACATTTTGTTACCTATGTAGAAATGGGAGCAACCCATGAGATTTTGATCAATAGGTAACTGGATACCACTCCCGCCCATGCAAGGGGCAAGAGTACATGTACTGGGGACACAGCAAATGTGGCATGAAAGTGCTGCACACAATAAATGGTCCAAACAACAGTACATAGATCATACACTGTACAATAAATGGCCTGTAAGTAAAAGGTCTGAATTCTACTAGAGCCTGGTAAATGCTAAATGAATAAGACGCAAAGACACATTTTCTTTTTTTAATTATTATTATTATTTATTAGTAACAGTTTCTTATATAGCGCAGCAAATCCCATTGTGCTTTACATTCGGAAACAATGATAAAACAAAACTGGAGGTAGGAGGGCCCTGCTCGCAAGTTTACAATTTTAGGCCCTCATTCCGAGTTGTTCGCTCGGTATTTTTCATCGCATCGCAGTGAAAATCCGCTTAGTACGCATGCGCAATGTTCGCACTGCGACTGCGCCAAGTAACTTTACTATGATGAAAGTAATTTTACTCACGGCTTTTTCTTCGCTCCGG
Organism: Pseudophryne corroboree; assembly: GCF_028390025.1. Lineage (NCBI taxonomy): Eukaryota > Metazoa > Chordata > Amphibia > Anura > Myobatrachidae > Pseudophryne > Pseudophryne corroboree. The sequence continues at coordinate 194,948,028 of NC_086449.1, read as the reverse complement.
CGATCGTAATGTGATTGACAGGAAATGGGTGTTACTGGGCGGAAACACGGCGTTTCAGGGGCGTGTGGCTGAAAACGCTACCGTTTCCGGAAAAAACGCAGGAGTGGCCGGGGAAACGGTGGGAGTGCCTGGGCGAACGCTGGGTGTGTTTGTGACGTCAACCAGGAACGACAAGCACTGAAATGATCGCACAGGCAGAGTAAGTCTGGAGCTACTCTGAAACTGCTAAGTAGTTAGTAATCGCAATATTGCGAATACATCGGTCGCAATTTTAAGAAGCTAAGATTCACTCCCAGTAGGCGGCGGCTTAGCGTGTGTAACTCTGCTAAATTCGCCTTGCGACCGATCAACTCGGAATGAGGGCCTTAATGTCCACACTAACAAACATATGGGGAGCCTTCCCTTTCACAAGCAGGGTAAGGCACATATTTTAGTTTTTAATAAAAATGAGTGTTTGGGGGGGTGGCTAAGTGGCCAGACCAACAAGCTGCATTTATCCTGATATCCCAGTGAAACGTTACAGAATCATCTGCCATCAGGGTTCCTGGATTTATTACAGCCTGCCATTAATACCGCTGTTCTTCCTGTTCTGCAGCAAGCAGACTCCCTGACTGGGCCATATCACACACAGTGACAGCAGTCATTGCGGCAGAGGTGAGACTAAGGGGGAGATGTATCAAACCTTCTACAGCTACTACCTATCATTTTAAAATATTTTTTTTTTCATCTTATTTGCTTATGTGATTTAAGGCCAGTACTGACAGGAGAGATGTGTGCTGAGCGATCTTAACACAGACCGCTCAGCACACATCTCTCCCCTGTTCAGCACATAGCACGATGTGTACTGAGAGAGGGGGACGGACGGACGGGCCGCTCATTTCACCCAGTGGGTAAAGTAAGCTATGTACTAGATTGAGCCTGCATGCAGGCCAATCTAGCGCCGGGGATAGCGATGTGCGGGGTCGATCATCGCTATCGCTGTGGGGAGGGGAGCGGGTGCACAGGAAGAGATCAGTGCTTAACTTCTAAGCAATCAGATTGCTTAGAATTTAAGCACTGATCTCTCCGTATGTACCCCCCTTTATACAGAGCTGCATGATACACAGGGGGGAGATGTGTTAAGCAGTGACAAGAGTGACAGTGGAGAAGTTGCCCATGGCTACCAATCAGCTGCTACATATAATTTTATAGAATATACTTGATAAATGTTACTTCAAAGCTGTTTGGTTGCCATGGGCAACTTATCCACTGGTCAACTTCTCCACTCTTTTCACTGCTTCACACTGTACATCTCCCCCTCAATATACTCTTTCTCATACGTCCTAGAGGATGCTGGGGATCCTTCAAGAACCATGGGGTATAGACGGGATCCACAGGAGACATATGTACACTTTAAGACTTTGATTGGGTGTGAACTGGCTCCTCCCTCTATGCCCCTCCTCAAGACTCCAGTTTAGATTCTGTGCCCAGCGAGACTGGTCACACACAGGGGAGCTCTACCGAGTTTCTCTAAAAGACTTTATGTTAGGTTTATTATTTTCAGGGAGACTGCTGGCAACAGGCTCCCTGCTTCGTGGGACTGAGGGGAGAGAAGCAGGACCTACTTCTCTTAGTTCAAAGGCTCTGCTTCTTAGGCTACTGGACACCATTAGCTCCAGAGGGTTCGATCACTTGGTACGCCTAGCTGCTCGTTCCCGTGGCCGCGCCGTCACCCCCCTTGCAGAGCCAGAAGAAAGAAGCTGGGTAAGTAAAAGAAGAAGAGAAGACTTCAGTGACGGCAGAAGACTTCAGTGTTGAGGTACCGCTGTGCGCCATGCTCCCACACACACAGCGGCACTGGCAGGGTGCAGGGCGCAGGGGGGGGCGCCCTGGGCAGCATGAACACTAAAGTTGGAAACTGGAAAAAAAGTGTATTAAAAGTGCCTAGACACTAAATATAGGACCCTCGCTAGTATAATTTGTAGATTTTGAGCGGGACTGAAGCGCGCCAATGAGGGGGCCCTCACAGCTCTATCCAGCGCCATTTTATCCTCACAGAGATGCTGGTCCTTCCTAAACACTGCTGCATAGATCAGAGTGGAAAATGAGGGGGGGGGGGGGGGGCAACAGTGGTTTGGTGTAATATAAAGTGAAATAAAAACACTATATCATGGGCGCTGGGGGAAATGAGCTGGTAAAATCCTTCTGTGTTTCCATGACAGAATGTACTGGGGTCTATCCCTTACGGCCAGTGTAATGTCGGTGGGTGTTTGGTACACGTGTGTCGGCATGTTTGAGGCTGAGGGCTCTGCCACAAAGGGAATGACTATGTCTGTGCTGTCGACTCCTAATGGTACTTGCTACATGTATATATGTCAACATGTCAGTAGAGGTATATTTTTCCCAAGAGAAAACTATATGGGAGACACAGACGAGGGGGGTGTCCCTGTCGGCACCAACAATATCTGACTGGGACATGATAATGTGATGCATATCAGATAAAGCTATACCCAGTGGTCGAAGTGGGGCGGTATACGGCGGTATGGTATACCGCCACTTCTTCCACTGACCCGGAAATGCGGAACTGAAAGTGCAGCAGGAGGCGAGGGAAGTGGCCATCCTGCTGCACATGGTGCTCCCCGTCCCTGCGCGGCGGCTGGCGACTGTGTAGAGCGCTGTATTAGCTCACAGCCGCTCACCGCCGCCGCTCACCGCTGCCAGCCACCAGCAACAAATGAGGTAATGTTCCCCTGATGTCACCTCTCTCCCTGTCGTTACTGTCCCTGTACCTACTGTCGTCACTCTCTCCCTGCTGTCGCTGTCGTCACTCTCTCTCCCTGTCGTCACTCCCTCTCCCTGTCGTCACTGTCTCTCTCCCTGTCGTCACTTTCTCTCTCCCTGTCGTCACTCTCTCTCTCCCTGTCGTCACTCTCTCTCTCCCTGTCGTCACTCTGGCTCTCCCTGTCGTCACTCTGGCTCTCCCTGTCGTCACTCTGGCTCTCCCTGTCGTCACAATTTCAGCTCATTCAGTGTGCTATAATGTGAATTTCAGCTCATAAACCTCACACGTTAGATGCTTCCACGCGCCACTCAAGCACACTTATCTTATGAAATAAAGACACCACAACTGTAGTTGGCGTGAAAGGGGTCAGCTTTTATTTTCTGACTGAGAGGGAGGCCTATTAAATACTAAAACTAAAATGCAGACTTCCCTCTCTAACTAAAGGTGGCGAGGAGAAGAACGGTTAAACATAATAAACGTAACATGGGTGATCAACATTATAATACATAAAAACAAGCAGTAAAAAACATATGTGTGAGGGAGCCTCCTGCCCCAGATGTGCCGGGATCGGCCTGCTGCCTCCATCCCAGACATCGAAAATCAAAAAATCCAAGGACAGGGGTCGACCTTCTGCCACTACCCCTGTCCACCAACGGTTGCAGGGACGGAGGTACGCTCCGCCCCTACGCGAAAAAAATTGGGCCACCGGCCCCGACATCCACATATGTTTTATACTAATTATATGGACCCACTTGTCAAAATGATGCCCGTAAACTAATTCTAAAAGATATAAATTACCTCTAAATACACCCAAACTGACTAACTGTGAACTCATCATAAAATTTAAGTAACCGTTCAGAAAACCGGCCACCGAAAGCCGACACAATGAACCCAACAGTAAAACCAAAACCAACTCTGTTTTGTTTTTTGGGGCGGGAGGGCGGGTTACGTGAAGACACTGAAAGAGGCAGGAAATGGTGGATTAGCAACCTATATCCAGGCAGTACAGCCCCTATCCACAATCCGGCCAATAGCCTCCCGGTTCCTCCATCTACGTTCCTCCCACTACAAAAACCTTAACCCCTTGCAGGCCAAAGTGATGCACCGAGCAGCGCTCTGCAAGCACGGACGGTGTGTTTATGCTGCTGCTGTCATATTATATTCCTTACGCAGTCTTAAACCTCACACGTCAGATGCTTCCACGCGCCACTCAAGCACACTTATCTTATGAAATAAAGACACCACAACTGTAGTTGGCGTGAAAGGGGTCAGCTTTTATTTTCTGACTGAGAGGGAGGCCTATTAAATACTAAAACTAAAATGCAGACTTCCCTCTCTAACTAAAGGTGGCGAGGAGAAGAACGGTTAAACATAATAAACGTAACATGGGTGATCAACATTATAATACATAAAAACAAGCAGTAAAAAACATATGTGTGAGGGAGCCTCCTGCCCCAGATGTGCCGGGATCGGCCTGCTGCCTCCATCCCAGACATCGAAAATCAAAAAATCCAAGGACAGGGGTCGACCTTCTGCCACTACCCCTGTCCACCAACGGTTGCAGGGACGGAGGTACGCTCCGCCCCTACGGGAAAAAAATTGGGCCACCGGCCCCGACATCCACATATGTTTTATACTAATTATATGGACCCACTTGTCAAAATGATGCCCGTAAACTAATTCTAAAAGATATAAATTACCTCTAAATACACCTAAACTGACTAACTGTGAACTCATCATTAAATTTAAGTAACCGTTCAGAAAACCGGCCAACTGCCAGGTTACCAACCTGCCACCGCCACCGAACTAAAAAACCCACACAACAAAAACAGAAAAACTAACTAGAGAGACCTAAGAAAGCACAAAAGAAACCCAAATGAACTATCAAAAGGAAAAAACTATCTAAAGGGACCTAAGAATGTGAATAATGTCCTCCAGGAAGATCAGCATGCCAGCCGGGGACAAATGCACCCCGTCAGACCGGTATTGTGTCGGATCACGGTAGGAAATACCACCGTGCAGCACGACCAGCCCGCCATGCTGGAGGACAGCACGAAGGTTAGGAATGAAATAAATAAGGTATATAAATGAGAAACCTGACTGCATCCCTAACGGGGAGGGAGTGGGGGGGCGGGGGGGGGGCGCCCAATTTGACTTGAGGCAAAAACAAAACTTCATTAGCCGGCAAAAGCCGAAATTAAAACCAACGATAAAACAAAAATTCCTCAAGGCCCCCGCAATCACAAAGTGCAACTGCGACGAGCGGCTAGTCCTCAAAGGGGCGCACTGGGAGGAAAAGGCCTGATATAGCGTCTGACTGCACCAGACCTCCACCTACCCAGTGCCCGGACTTCGACCTCGGACCAACCCGCCGTAGCGGCAGCTGAAGCAGCGCCGATGCGGAAAGAGTGAGTCCCATAGTCGGCCGGAGATAGACCCAGGTACAAAATACAACGCCCCAAAACCGACCGGAATTGATATCTGGTCAACGGGGAGCCATCACTATGGACGAGCCACCCGGTGGGCGTTGGAGGCCGTATGGACGAATATGCCCGGGCCGCGGAAACTGGACAAATGCCCCGCGCACGAGCCGGACCCATTCGAACCCACTGCTCCCTGCCGGCTACGTCAGTCTTGGAGCGCTGAATCCTGCACCATAAACCGTCGGGGCGGATGACGACGTGGGCCTCCAGCATGGGTGAGACAGAAGCCCGAGAGACGGACACCAGCTCACCCACCCTGAACGCACCGTGGAAGGCCATAGTAAAGGCCGCCCGGAAGAGGCGAACCTCGTATCCCGAAAAGCAAATGCAATGTAGGGATCCCAAAATCCGCCTCAGCAAAGCACCGGTGATCGGCTGGCGAGTATCCGGGAGGGGCGGGGTGGCCCGAGCCCAACCTTTCAACACCCGCCGGAGGAAAAAGGACTTCGTAAAATCCGCTTCCCCCCGCAGCTGCAGAAAGTAAGATATACCTGCCAGAACCCTGTTAACAGACGCCCGCGAAATCCCGTCGGAGTACAGAACCCAGATGTAATCTAAAAGTAAATCATGAGAGGTCTTACCACACTGGCCTCTCTCCAGGAGGAAGCGACACCACCGCTCCCAGGCGGCCCGATAGGCCGCAAAAGTTGCAGGGGCCAATGACCTGTGGGCTAACGCCTCCAATCCGGGTGGATGACCTGCCACACAGAAGCAGGACATAATTCCCCATGGAGGAGAGCTGCAGGAGCCAAGCGCCTAAATCGCTGCAAATCGCCGCGTGACAGGGCATCTGCAATTTCGTTACGCACGCCAGGGACATGTTTGGCTCGCAACGTAATGTTGTTCACCAAACATAACAAGACTATCTGCGCAATGACCCGCAATACCGGCAAGGACGTGGATTTTTGGCGGTTGATGGCAAAAACCACGCCCAGATTGTCGCACCAGAAGACAACATGTTTATGACGCAGGGCATCGCGCCATAATTCCAAAGCGACCAGAATAGGAAAAATTTCCAGCAACAGCATGTTCGTAGTGAGGCCCTTGCGAAGCCAGGCATGCGGCCAAGGAGAGGCGCACCAACGACCCGCAAAGTAAGCGCCGAACCCGAAAGCGCCGGAGGCGTCCGTGAAAAGCTCCAGGGACGGGCTAGACACGACCGCCTCCTGCCAAATACAGATGCCGTTGAAACGAACAAGAAATTCGTCCCAAATGCTTAAATCCCGACGGATTTTGAGGGACAACCTGAGGAAATGATGCGGGCGTCTAACCCCCACGGTAGCCCGTTCCAATTTTCTACAGAAAACCCTGCCCATGGGGATCACTTTGCAAGCAAAGTTAAACAGGCCCAATAGGGATTGGGCCTGTTTGAGAGTGAGCTTGCCCGCGGACAGCGCATATATGATACCGTCACGTAAACGCAACACCTTGTCCGAAGGAAGCCTACAGAGACCACCGACCGTATCAATCTGGATCCCGAGGTAAACCAAGGAGGCGGAGGGTCCCTCCGTCTTTTCTGGTGCAACCGGAACCCCGAAGCGTGCAAAGAGGGCCAGAGCCCCCTGCAGCAAGTTGACGCAGCGAGGGGAGTCTGAGGGGCCGATAAAAAGAAAATCGTCCAAGTAGTGGGAAATTCCCCGTTCGCCCGTTGCCTGCTGGAGACACCAGTGGAGGAAGGAACTGAATCTCTCAAAGTAGGCGCAAGAGATAGAACAACCCATAGGGAGGCACCGATCTATGTAGTAGCCATCGTCCAGCTTAAAACCCATAAACCTGAAGGCGGAAGGGTGCAGCGGAAGGAGACGAAACGCAGACTGGATGTCCAACTTACACATAACTGCCCCTGGGCCAAAAGACCGTACGGTGTCAATGGCCGAATCAAAGGATAGGTAAACGACCCTACACTGGTCAGCAGGGATAGCATCATTAACCGAGGACCCCATAGGACAGGAAAGGTGTTGGATGAGGCGAAATTTGCCCGCTGTCTTTTTGGGCACTACGCCTACGGGGGACAAGACCAAATCTGGCAAGGGGGGTTCCCGGAAAGGGCCTATCATCCTCCCTAATGCCACCTCTGCCTCTACCTTGTGCCGGAGCACGTCCGGAAACTCCCGAGCCGAACGCAGGTTAGTACCCGCCCCGGGACCCACCCGTCCATGTATCGGCAAGGGGAAACCCGACGCGAAACCAAGTGTAAAAACTGGGCGTCCCCCGACCGCGGGTATCGTCGCAGCCAGGGAATGAGCGCCCGAAGTCTAATTGGGGTGGGAGCTGTGGCTAGCTCCGGTGGCCGCGGGAGCGCGACTCTGTCGGGGCTGCGAGCCAAAAGCACTCCCGGTCCCAGGACTGGGGCAATCCTTAATCCCGTGGCCCCCGCCACATCTGATACAGGAGTGGCGAAAACGACATCGCCCCCCCAAGTCGCATTGTGCATTATTAAAAGCGAAGCATTTCCCATGCCCCGCGCGCCCTGCGCCTCCGCGAAAGCCGGCAGAACGAGAGGCAGGTTTTTTTGCCCATCGTCTTGCCGTGCCGCCGTCATCAGTGCCGGCCGAACCCTGTGTCAGTTCAGAGCACAATTCCACGTCTTTTTTACCAAAGTTATAGATCTGCCGCCCGTGTTGTTTGCGTCGGAAATCCTCGTCGTAGCGCCGCCAGGCAGACCCTTTGTACTTATGGTACAGAACGTGTATGAGAAATTGATAGCGCACCACGTTCATATGTTCATCCGGGCGCGTCTCCAGGTAACACGCCGCAAAGATCAACATGCAGCGGACCCAATTCTGGTAGGACCGCAAAGCGTCCTCGCTACCCTGCCCCTTTTTCTTAGCCGAAAGCAAGGCTTGCGATCGTCGCTGGTAAGGGCAAAAATGTTCACATATTGGCCCTTACGGATGCGGTCCCGGACCCGGGGCCTGAGTCCACGTTGTACCGCCATATTGGCGCAGTGCACGGTGTCCGATTCCACCGATACTTGGGAAGCGGACGAGGTGGAATACCGACGCTCGCGTCGTCTGCGACGCTTCACCCTGTGCAAGCCACCATCTGAGGAGGACAGACCCTCCGAGGAAGTAGAGGCAAGGGAGGAATCTGTGCCCCGACGCCTGCGCCTACTGTGCTTGCCGGAAATCCTACCCGCGCTGCTACCTATGCTAGAGGCGCTGGAGCGAGTACCCGAACCCAAGCCGCTATGGTGTGACACCGCGCTCCCCTTGGACCAGTCAGGGTCCGAGGAAGACTCACCTGCTCGAGAGGGAACGCCGTCCGCGCCTCCGGCCACCGAACGACTCGTGGATACACCGGCAGACTCCATTGCCGACCCGACTACCGTGGCTGGGGAGACAAAAGAGACATTGTTCCCCTGCTCCACCACCGGTCCCGCAGCCGCCAGGAGCGGGTCAGAAGGGGGGGGTAGTCGCGCCAGGAGACAGAAGTGGGATAAGGGATTGCGCGATGCTATCCGCCAAGGAAGCGGTGGGCCGCCCCAGTCCCCCGGGTACGGAGGATAACAAGGGAGCCACCGCCGACACCACAGCGGCACAAATGGCGGACAAGACGGTGGCGTCCACCAAGGGTGCAGCCGCAGGGGTAGGTGAAGTAAGAACGGACCCCCTCCGCGAGTCACGCGCCCGACGTGAGGTACGCAAACCTCCCGTCGGGAACAAGGATCCGGAGGATCCCTCACTGTCGGGAATCATGGCACAACCGTCTGGCTGCGCCAGACCGCGGATAGACCGCCGACCCCTTGACCGTCTACCGACCCGAGCGTCGGCCACAGGAGGAGAAGTCGGAGAGTCGTCACCACTAGAAGGGGGGAGCGCGACGTCGGACTGAGAGCTGACCGCAGAAGCGTCGGCAGGAGAAAATTGGATGCGGGGAGGGGGTGCTGGTTCGTGAGCCGCCTGCGCACGCCGCCCCCTAGTGGGGTGATTTGCCGGCAGGCGCGACCCCGGCCGCTGTCTGCCAGGAGCCGCGCGGCCACGGGCGGCGGCCGAACTACTCGCCAAGGCGGGCGTCCTGGAAGGGCCCGACGCCCCGGGCCCCACCACGAAAGGGGAGGTCGGGCGGGCAGGCACACCGCGGGCGGGCGCGGGCCGCCCCCGCACGACAGGCCCCGCACTGTCTGCAACAGGTAATGCCCCCCCCCCGCTGGCGCGGAGCGGGGGCGACGCCCCACCCCAACGCAGGAGGGCGCTGACCGCACGGGTAAGGGGGGTAGTGGCACAGAAGGGGTATGCCTCATCTGGGCCCCCCTGCTGTGTGGCAGGTTTGCAGCACGCGCAGGCAGCAGTCCGGCCCCCCACCCGCCCACTGAAAGAGCCAGCCGTGTTGGGGACTGGTGAGAGCCGCCGGGCGGGAGCTCCGCCCCCGCCCCACGTGACCCGTGCGGCACCCGCTGTAACAAGCGGCGGGGCCAGGGACGGCAAAACACCGTCCCTGGCAAGCCGCCTGAGGCTTCTCCGGCTCCCCGGCGCTCCGTACCCCGCCGCTGACTGCAGCGGGGAAGGAGACGGGGAGGACGCACGTGGGGGAGCGCGGGCGGGCGGCCGAGCTCGGCCGCGCACAGCCCTCGTCTCCCTCACAGCAGCCGCAGCAGCAGGGCTTCCCCGACCCGGCGGGACATCAGGGGAATCCAAAAGCCGGGCGGGGAGGCCAGCGCTGCGTGCAGGACGGGAATGGGGGTTTTGCAACCCCGACATGGTACCAGGGAGGGGGGGGGGGGGCTGAGGAGTCACCGCAGGCAAGGGGGGGGGGTAATACACCGATAAATAACCTCTAAGAGGAGGGGGAACAGTAGGAATAAAAGAGTTAGGAATAGGAATGAATGTAGAAGTAGGAATACAGGAAAGATAAGATATGAAAAAGAGAAGGAAAATAAAAGTATAAATTACTGAATGACTGGATAATACTTGCACTGCCTCACGTGAAGACACTGAAAGAGGCAGGAAATGGTGGATTAGCAACCTATATCCAGGCAGTACAGCCCCTATCCACAATCCGGCCAATAGCCTCCCGGTTCCTCCATCTACGTTCCTCCCACTACAAAAACTTTAACCCCTTGCAGGCCAAAGTGATGCACCGAGCAGCGCTCTGCAAGCACGGACGGTGTGTTTATGCTGCTGCTGTCATATTATATTCCTTACGCAGTCTTTCAGTGTGCTATAATGTGAATTTCGGCTCATTCAGTGTGCTATAATGTGAATTTCAGCTCATTCAGTGTGCTACAATGTGAATTTCGGCTCATTCAGTGTGCTATAATGTGAGTTTCGGCTCATTCAGTGTGCTATAATGTGAGTTTCGGCTCATTCAGTGTGCTATAATGTGAGTTTCGGCTCATTCAGTGTGCTACAATGTGAATTTCGGCTCATTCAGTGTGCTACAATGTGAATTTCGGCTCGTTCAGTGTGCTACAATGGGAATTTCAGCTCGTACCGTGTGCTATAATGTGAATTTCAGCTCGTACCGTGTGCTATAATGGGAATTTCAGCTTGTACCATGTGCTATAATGTGAATTTCAGCTCGTACCGTGTGCTATAAGGTGAAAGGGGCACCAGTACTAGATAGTATAAGGAATTCTACTACACAGGACACGCCCCCTTTTGTGTGACCACGCGCCCATTTCTGTGTCCTTGACTTTTGCATACCCCCACTTCAAAATTTCCACTTCAACCACTGGCTATACCTATATGTAATATGTATGTATAGTAAGATTATATAGGTCTGTGGCACGATCACAGAAGTGATAATATTTATGGAGGAAGTCATATTCATTGAATGGATTTCTCTCAGACCCCTCAGGGTCGGAAATTTTTTATTTTGCCCAGTTACTACTCCCTGAGATCGACTCGAATAATCTTTCTTAGGTCGACCATGTTTCCTGATCAGATCCTCGAAAATTGGCATTCAGTACCTGTTCATACACATTAGAATATTAACGTCACTAGGGACCTTGCTGTTCCTGACAAAAATATGTATACGCTCACCGCCGCCGCCCACCGCTCACCGCTGCCAGCCACAAGCAACAAATGAGGTAATGTTCCCCTGATGTCACCTCTCTCCCTGTCGTTACTGTCCCTGTACCTACTGTCGTCACTCTCTCCCTGCTGTCACTGTCGTCACTCTCTCTCCCTGTCGTCACTCCCTCTCCCTGTCGTCACTGTCTCTCTCCCTGTCGTCACTTTCTCTCTCCCTGTCGTCACTTTCTCTCTCCCTGTCGTCACTCTCTCTCTCTTTGTCGTCACTCTCTCTCTCCCTGTCGTCACTCTGGCTCTCCCTGTTGTCACTCTGGCTCTCCCTGTCGTCACTCTGGCTCTCCCTGTCGTCACAATTTCAGCTCATTCAGTGTGCTATAATGTGAATTTCGGCTCATTCAGTGTGCTATATTGTGAATTTCAGCTCACTCAGTGTGCTACAATGTGAATTTCGGCTCATTCAGTGTGCTATAATGTGAGTTTCGGCTCATTCAGTGTGCTATAATGTGAGTTTCGGCTCATTCAGTGTGCTACAATGTGAATTTCGGCTCATTCAGTGTGCTACAATGTGAATTTCGGCTCGTTCAGTGTGCTACAATGGGAATTTCAGCTCGTACCGTGTGCTATAATGTGAATTTCAGCTCGTACCATGTGCTATAATGGGAATTTCAGCTCGTACCATGTGCTATAATGTGAATTTCAGCTCGTACCGTGTGCTATAAGGTGAAAGGGGCACCAGTACTAGATCTACTACACAGGACACGCCCCCTTTTGTGTGACCACGCGCCCATTTCTGCGTCCTTAACTTTTGCATACCCCCACTTCAAAATTTCCACTTCAACCACTGGCTATACCTATATGTAATATGTATGTATAGTAAGATTATATAGGTCTGTGGCACGATCACAGAAGTGATAATATTTATGGAGGAAGTCATATTCATTGAATGGATTTCTCTCAGACCCCTTAGGGTCGGAAAATTTTTATTTTGCCCAGTTACTACTCCCTGAGATCGACTCGAATAATCTTTCTTAGGTCGACCATAATGTTTCCTGATCAGATCCTCGAAAATTGGCATTCAGTACCTGTTCATACACATTAGAATATTAACGTCACTAGGGACCTTGCTGTTCCTGACAAAAATATGTATACGTATTTGATATGTATATGTAGATATATGTGTGTGTGTATATGTGTATGTATATATATATATATGTGTGTGTGTGTATATATGGATATATGTGTATATAGGTTCATTGGAAGGTATATATGTATGTATATATGTATATAGAGATATTTATAATGAACGCTGAGGTAAAGTTTTTCCTTCTCAATGGGTAGAAGGTGAGATTCACCCCCTGTTCTGCACGGGGCCCTGTCACAAAGGATCGTATGCAGGAAGATATGTGATACTCTAAGTATGTGTCCACATGTCCGTTGATTATAATTGCATTACATGCGCATGGGGGAGTAGTTGTATGCAACTTAAATAGAGTCATGTCTATATCATTGCAGCATACTGCCGTGCGACTACAAGGGATATAGGACTCTTGTTTTCGCGGGCCACTTCCATGGCGGTCTCGACTAGGATGGCGTTGTGGATTCACCAATGGAATGCTGGGGCTGACTCCGAGAAGAACTGGAGTATCTTCCCTATGAAGGTGAAACCTGGTTTGGGGATGGCTTTGTTAAGTTGATCTCGGCAGATACCACTGGTAAGTCTACCTTCTTGACCTATGTTCCCTTACGACGATTGGTGACGCATTTTTGTAGGATTCAGTCATTTCGACCGAATGGATACGGATTTCCCTTTCTTTGCAGGTAGAGGAAGGTGAAAAAGGTAAGAGGTCAGCAGCCTTTTCAAGTTCGCAGAAGCAGAGTTCATCCTCTGTTTCTACCACATCCACCGCAGGTCGCTGGGACTATCTTGCGGGAGCCCACACCGGTGGGACCACGTCTAATACTCTTCAGTCAGTCCAGGAACGGACATGGACCAAGGAGTTTAAGAATAGAGTCCAAAGGGGGACATACTGGAGTTTCAGACGATTTTCCTCACTGATTTTTCAAAATCTCCTCTGGACGGGGAGGTAGTATGCGACGCCATACTAGGTCAGGATCAGGTCATTGTCCTGCTGTCCCAGTCATATAAAAAATAAGATTTTAAACCTACCGGTAAATCTTTTTCTCGTAGTCCGTAGAGGATGCTGGGAACTCCGTAAGGACCATGGGGATAGAGGGGCTCCGCAGGAGACATGGGCACTTTAAGAAAGACTTTGACTCTGGGTGTGCACTGGTTCCTCCCTCTATTCCCCTCCTCTAGACCTCAGTTAGAGAAACTGTGCCCAGAGGAGACGGACAGTACGAGGAAAGGATTTTTGTTAATCCAAGGGCAAGATTCATACCAGCCACACCAATCACACCGTATAACTTCTGATATACTATCTAGTTAACAGTATGAAAAACAACATATCAACGGTCCAAAACCGATGAAACTATAACATAACCCTTATGTAAGCAATAACTATATACAAGTCTTGCAGAAGTAGTCCGCACTTGGGACGGGCGCCCAGCATCCTCTACGGACTACGAGAAAAAGATTTACCGGTACGTTTAAAATCTTATTTTCTCTAACGTCCTAGAGGATGCTGGGAACTCCGTAAAAACCATGGGGATTATACCAAAGCTCCCAAACGGGCGGGAGAGTGCGGATGACTCTGCATCACCGATTGAGCAAACAGGAGGTCCTCCTCAGCCAGGGTATCAAACTTATAGAACTTTGCAAAGGTGTTTGACCCCGACCAAGTAGCAGCTCGGCACAGCTGTAGTGCCGAGACCCCTCGGGCAGCCGCCCAAGACGAGCCCACCTTTCTAGTGGAATGGGCCTTAACTGATTTCGGTAACGGCAATCCTGCCGTAGAATGCGCCTGCTGAATCGTGTTACAGATCCAGCGAGCAATAGACTGCTTTGAAGCAGGGCCGCCAACCTTGTTGGCTGCATATAGGACAAACAGTGCTTCTGTTTTTCTGATCCTAGCCGTTCTGGCCACGTAAATTTTCAAAGCCCTGACCACATCCAGGGACTCGGAATCCTCCAAGTCATGTGTAGCCACAGGCACGACAATAGGTTGGTTCATATGAAAGTATGAGACCACCTTAGGTAGGAATTGAGGACGGGTCCGCAATTCCGCTTTATCCATATGGAAAACCAGATAGGGGCTTTTATGTGATAAAGCCGCCAATTCCGAAACATGCCTAGCTGAAGCCAAGGCTAACAACATGACCACCTTCCAAGTGAGATATTTCAACTCCACTGTTTGAAGTGGTTCAAACCAATGTGACTTAAGGAAACTTAACACCACGTTAAGGTCCCAAGGCGCCACCGGAGGTACAAAAGGAGGCTGAATATGCAGTACTCCCTTCACAAAAGTCTGTACTTCAGGTAAAGAGGCCAATTCCTTTTGAAAGAAAATGGATAAGGCCGAAATCTGAACTTTAATGGAGCCTAATTTTAGGCCCAAATTCACTCCAGTTTGTAGGAAGTGAAGAAAACGGCCTAGATGGAATTCTTCCGTAGGAGCATTCCTGGCCTCACACCAAGAAACATATTTTCGCCATATTCGGTGATAATGTTTAGATGTCACGTCCTTCCTAGCCTTTATTAGCGTAGGAATAACCTCATCCGGAATACCTTTTTCCGCTAGGATCCGGCGTTCAACCGCCATGCCGTCAAACGCAGCCACGGTAAGTCTTGGAACAGACAGGGACCTTGTTGTAATAGGTCCTGCCTTAGAGGAAGAGGCCACGGATCTTCTGTGAGCATTTCCTGCAGATCCGGATACCAGGTCCTTCGTGGCCAATCTGGAACAATGAGTATTGTTTTCACTCCTCTTTTTCTTATTATCCTCAACACCTTGGGTATGAGAGGAAGAGGAGGTAACACATAGACCGACTGGAACACCCACGATGTCACTAGGGCGTTCACAGCTACCGCCTGAGGGTCTCTTGACCTGGCACAATACCTTTGTAGCTTTTTGTTGAGACGGGACGCCATCATGTCTATTTGGGGCAGTCCCCACCGACTTGCAATCTGCGCGAAGACTTCTTGATGAAGTCCCCAGTCTCCCGGATGCAGGTCGTGTCTGCTGAGGAAGTCTGCTTCCCAGTTGTCCACTCCCGGAATGAACACCGCTGACAGAGCGCTTACATGATTTTCCGCCCAGCGAAGAATTCTGGTGGCTTCCGCCATTGCCACTCTGCTCCTTGTGCCGCCTTGGCGGTTTACATGAGCTACTGCGGTGACGTTGTCTGACTGGATCAGAACTGGTCGATCGCAAAGTAAGATCTCCGCTTGACGTAGGGCGTTGTATATGGCCCTTAGTTCCAGGATGTTGATGTGAAGACAAGTCTCTTGACTTGACCAAAGGCCTTGGAAATTTCTTCCCTGTGTGACTGCTCCCCAACCTCGGAGGCTTGCGTCCGTGGTCACCAGGATCCATTCCTGAATGCCGAACCTGCGGCCCTCTAGAAGGTGAGCACTTTTCAGCCACCACAGGAGAGATACTCTCGCCCTGGGGGACAGGGTGATCCACTGATGCATTTGCAGATGTGACCCGGACCATTTGTCCAATACGTCCATTGGAAGGTCCTTGCATGGAATCTGCCGTAGGGAATGGCTTCGTATATGTCGCCACCATTTTTCCCAGGACTTGAGTGCAATGACGTATTGACACTTGCTTTGGCTTCAACAGGTTCATGACTAGAGTCATGAGTTCCTGCGCTTTTTCTGTCGGAAAGAAAACCCTCTTCTGGTCTGTGTCCAGAATCATTCCCAAGAAGGGTAGAGGAGTTGTAGGATTCAGCTGCGACTTTGGAATATTGATAATCGAGCCGTGTCGCTGTAACACATTCAGTGAAAGTGATACGATGTTCAGCAACTTCTCCCGTGATCTCGCTTTTATGAGGAGATCGTCCAAGTACTGGATAATTGTAACACCCTGTTTGCGCAGGAGCACCATCATTTCCGCCATTACCTTGGTGAAAATTCTCGGGGCCGTGGAAAGCCCAAACGGCAACGTCTGAAATTGGTAATGACAATCCTGTACCGCAAATCTGAGGTACGCCTGATGAGGAGGATATATGGGAACATGCAGGTATGCATCCTTTATGTCCAGAGATACCATAAAATCTCCCCCTTCCAGGTTGGCGATGACCGCTCTGAGCGATTCCATCTTGGACTTGAACCGTTTTAAGTAAAGGTTCAGGGATTTTAAATTCAAAATGGGTCTGACCGAACCGTCCGGTTTTGGAACCACAAACAGAGTTGAGTAGTACCCCTTCCCTCTTTGAAGCAGGGAAACCTCTACCACCACTTGTTGAAGACACAATTTGCGAATCGCATGTAACACTATCTCCCTTTCCAGGGGGAAGTCGGTAGGGCCGATTTGAAAAACCGGCGAGGAGGCACCTCTTCGAATTCCAGCTTGTAACCCTGGGAAACAATTTCTATTGCCCAGGGATCCACCTGTGAGTGAACCCAAATGCGGCTGAACAGTCGAAGACGTGCCCCCACTGGAGCGGACTCCCTCAGGGGAGCCCCAGCGTTATGCGGTGGGTTTTGCAGAGGCCGGGGAGGACTTCTGTTCCTGGGAACTAGCTGTGTTGTGCAGCTTTTTCCCTCTGCCCTTACCTCTGGCAAGAAAGGACGATCCACGTACTCTCTTGCTTTTATTGGAACAAAAGGACTGCATTTGATAATGAGGCGCTTTCTTAGATTGTGAGGGAATATATGGCAAAAAATTCGATTTACCTGCCGTAGCCGTGGAGACGAGGTCCGAGAGGCCCTCTCCAAACAATTCCTCACCCTTGTAAGGCAACAACTCCATATGTCTCTTGGAGTCGGCATCACCTGACCACTGTCGGGTCCATAAGACACGCCTAGCAGAAATAGACATAGCACTTATCCTGGAACCCAGTAAACTAATGTCTCTTTGAGCATCCCTCATATATAAGACAGCATCTTTTATATGCCCTAGGGTCATTAAAATGGTATCCTTATCAAGGGTCTCAATATCCGCTGATAAGGAATCTGTCCATGCTGCTACAGCACTACAAACCCAGGCCGACGCAATAGCCGGTCTGAGTAACGTACCAGAATGTGTGTAAATGGACTTCAAGGTAACCTCCTGCTTGCGGTCAGCAGGATCCTTGAGGGTAGCCGTATCTTGGGATGGAAGCGCTATCTTTTTTGATAAGCGCGTCAAAGCTTTGTCTACCCTAGGGGAGGATTCCCACCGGATTCTGTCCTGCGACGGGAAAGGATACGCTATTGGAATCCTTTTGGTAATCTGGAGTTTCCCACGCTTTTTCGCATAATTCGTTCAGCTCATGTGAGGAGGGAAAGGTGACCTCAGGTTTCTTTCCCTTATACATGTGTACCCTCGTGTCAGGGACAGGGGGTTCCTCAGTGATATGCAAAACATCTTTTATTGCGATAATCATATATCGAATACATTTAGCCACCTTTGGCTGTAATTTTGCATCATCGTAGTCGACACTGGAGTCTGAATCTATTTGGGATAGTGGGCGCTTCTGAGACCCCGAAGGTCCAGGCGACATTGGGACAGGCATGGGTTGACTCCCTGACTGTACCCCAGCTTCAGCTTTGTCTAATCTTTTGTGCAATAAATTAACATTAGCACTTAAAACATTCCACATATCCATCCAGTCAGGTGTCGGCACTGCCGACGGAGACCTAACATTCATACACTCCCCCTCCTCCTTAGGTGAGCCGTCAATCTCAGACATGTCGACACATGCGTACCGACACACCACCCTTCTACGTTAAAACCCTTCTTTCACCGTGTGTTAAGCAAGGGAGAGTCCGGGGAGCTTCCTCTCAGCGGTGCTGTGGAGAAAAATGGCGCTGGTGAGTGCTGAGGGAGAAGCCCCGCCTCCTCGGCGGGGGGCTTCTGTCCCGCTCAAATTTCTCAATAACATGGCGGGGGCTCTTTATATACATGTACAGTGCCCAGCTGTACATGTATATGTATACATATGCCACAGGAGAGGTTTATATTGCTGCCCAGGGCGCACCTCCTGCGCCCTGCACCCTTACAGTGACCGAGGTGTGTGAGGTGAATGGGAGCAATGGCGCACAGCTGCAGTGCTGTGCGTTACCCCTATGAAGATCAAGGTGTCTTCTGCCGCCTCTGATGTCTTTTCCTCAATACTCATCCGGCTTCTATCTTCCGGCTCTGCGAGGAGGACGGCGGCGCGGCTCTGGGACGGACGGCTAGGGTGAGACCTGCGTACCGATCCCTCTGGAGCTAATGGTGTCCAGTAGCCTAAGAAACAGAGCCCTGAAACTCAGAGAAGTGTGTCTGTTTCTCTCTCCTCAGTCCCTCGATGCAGGGAGTCTGTTGCCAGCAGGCTCCCTGAACATAAAAAAACCTAACTAAAATGCTTTCTTTACAGGAAACTCAGGAGAGCTCCTGAAATGCACCCAGTCTCCACTGGGCACAGTATCAAACTGAGGTCTGGAGGAGGGGCATAGAGGGAGGAGCCAGTGCACACCCAGAGTCAAAGTCTTTCTTAAAGTGCCCATGTCTACTGCGGAGCCAGTCTATCCCCATGGTCCTTACGGAGTTCCCAGCATCCTCTAGGACGTTAGAGAAAAAAAGAAAAAGAAAAAAGCTGTGATTTAAGCTTTTTCGTGTTTCTGAGGCCGGAAGGCCTGGTCAGAACAATTCCAAACAATTTCTACTTAAGAAGTTGAACTACAAGATGGAATCTCTCGGGGCAGGGATCTCCAATCTATTAAAGGAGAAAGAGGGGCTAAATACGGTTCTTCCGCATTAGGCTTACCTGGGTTTGCTATTCAGGATTGAGTGATGGCGGTATGATGATTTCCTTCAACGGTAAAAGCATTATTGCTCTGTACTGGGACACTCTCCTGCGTACGGGGAGGGCAAGAACAAGTGGTGCAAAACGTTGTTTTATCCCTGACGGATCTTCAACAAGGTGGTTGGCTCCTGAACTTGCCAGAATCACGGTTGAACCCAACTACGCGGTTGTCGGCGTTAGGAAAACTGTTAGATACAGAACTGTTGAGAGTTTGTTTCTTCCAATGGAAAGAGCTCTGAAGATCCAGAGTCGGGTCAGATCTACAACCATTAATGAAAAGTGGGTTGCAGCCTACGAGGCCATTCAGTGAGCAGGTTAAATGTCAGAGTGTTGTTAGCAGGACCAATTGGACATGTGGTCCGGGTCTCACCTGCACATGCACCGGAAAATAATCTTATCTTCCAGGACCAGAATTTCTCTCCTGTGGTGGCTGCTCAGTTTTCACCTCCTAGAGGAAAGAGGGTTCGGGATCCAGGATGGGATCCTGGTGTCCATGGATGCAAGTCTCCAGAGCTGGGGAGCAGTCATTCAGGGGGAAACGAATTTCCAGGGAAAACGGTCAAGCCAGGAAGCTTGTCTGCACATAAACATTCTGGAACATCTTGTTCGCGGTCTGCCCGTCTTAATTCAGTCAGACAACATACAGCAGTGGCGTACGTAAACCGCCAGGGCGGCTCGGAGAGCAGAGCGGTGATGGCAGAAGCCACATAAGTTTTCCGCTGGGCGGAAAGGCATGTAAAAGCTCTGTCAGCAATCTTCATTTCGGGTGTAGACAACTGGGAAACAGACTTCCTCAGCAGACACGGTCTCCATTCAGGAGAGTGGGGTCTTCATCAAGAGGTCTTTGCAGAAGTGTCAAGTCGTTGGGGAATTCCTCAAATAGACATGTTGACGTTTCGCCTCAACAAGAAACTTCAAAGATATTGTTCCAGGTCGAGGGACCCTCAAGTAATAGAGGTGGACGCCCTGGTGACACCGTGGGTGTTTCGGTCGGTCTAGGTATTCCCTCCACTTCCACTCCTTCCAAGGTGATAAAGATCATAAGAGGAACAAGGGTTCAGGCGATGCTCATTGTTCCAGACTGGCCAAGGAGGGCCTGGTATCCAGATCTTCAGGAGTTGCTCATAGAAGATCCCTGGCCTCTTCCTCTTCGAGAGGTCCTGTTACAACAGGTGCCGGGTGTGTATCAAGACTTACCGCGGATGCGTTTGACGGCATGGCGGTTGAACGCCAAATCCTAGCCCGGACGGGTATTCCCAGTGAAGTCATTCCCACACTTCTTCAGGCTAGAAAAGAAGTAACGGCGAAGCATTACCACCGTATTTGGAGAAAATATGTGTCTTGGTGTGAATCCAAGAAAGCTCCTACGGAGGATTTTCCGCGGGGGCGGTTGCTCCATGCTCTGCAAGCAGGTGTGGAGGCGGGCCTAAAGTTAGGCTCCATTAAAGTACAAATTTCGGTCTTATCAATTCTCTTCCAGAAGGAATTGGCCTCCATTCCAGCAATACAGACCTTTTTGAAAGGCGTGTTGCACATACAACCTCCCTTGGTGCCCCCCTGTGGCTACATGGGTTTTTAATGTGGGGTTGCAGTTCCTGAAATCTCATTGGTTTGAACCTTTACGTGAGGATGCACTAATATTTCTTACTTGGAAAGAAGTCAAGGCGGGTATCTGACTTGGCGGCTTTGTCTCATAAAAGCCACTATTTAATCTTCAATGCTGATAAAGCGGAGTTGAGAACTCGTTGGCAATTTCTGCCAAAAGTGGTTTCACGTAAACCAGCCTATTGTGGTGCCAGTGACTACTGACACCTGGGCGGAATCGAAGTCTCTTGATGTGGTCAGAGTTTTGAAAATCTATGTCGCCAGAACGGCTCAGATTAGGAAAATAGAGGCTCTGTTTGTCCTGTGGGCTCCCAACATGATTGGGGCTACTGCTTCCGAGCAGACTATTGCGCGCTGGATCTGTTCTACAATTCAGCAGGCTCAGTTTACGGCAGGATTGCCGTTACCGAAATCGGTAAAAGCCCATTCTACCAGAAAGGTGGGCTCCTCCTGGGCGGCTGCCCGAGGGGTCTCGGCATTACAGCTTTGCCGAGCTGCTACTTGGTCGGGGTCAAACACCTTTGCGAAGTTTTACAAGTTTGATTCCCTGGCTGATGAGGACCTCTTGTTTGGTCATTCGGTGCTGCAGAGTCGTCCGCACTCTCCCGCCCGTTCTAGAGCTTTGGTATAAACCCCATGGTTCTTGAAGCATCCCCAGCATCCTCTAGGACGTATGAGAAAATAGGATTTTAATACCTACCGGTAAATCCTTTTCTCTTAGTCCGTAGAGGATGCTGGGCACCCGTCCCAGTGCGTACTGTATCTGCAGTTATTGGGTATGTTTACACACATGGGCCTATATTTACTAAAAATCCGAGTTTGCCCGATTAGTGTTTTTTTTTCTAAGTCCCAATCCGGAAATTCACTAAACACCAATCTCGGCAGTGTTTGGACTATTCGTAATGGTTTGATTTGCAAAGTTCAGAAATACGAATGAATAGACCATCAGTCAAACGCGGCGGTTATTTCATACAATACGGGAATTCACTATTCATTCATATTTGGGTGTTAGTCTCTGAGAGCTCAAATGCGGTCGTATTTTTTTGCGAATCGTTAAAAAAAATCGGCAAAAAAATAGACCTGCTTTTTTCAGGCGTGTTTACATGTGTTGCAACTCAAAAATCAATCACACCTGAATACGGATGCCTATAAAAGGATGTTAGGCCCAATTCAATCCACCTACACTCAGAAATGGCAGCAGGACTGTGGACCAGTGATATTTTGTGTGATGTGGGATTCCTCAGACTCAGACATCAGCCTGTAAATAACCAGCGCCAACAAACTGAACATGGTCAGCAGGTTGTACAGGTTCCGAGGAGGCTGCGCAGGCCTCGTTTTTTTAGGGGGCGTTTAAACTTGAACGCATTGTCCGATGATATGGTCCTACAGATGTTCCGTCTAAATCGTAACAACATTTTCCGTCTGTATGACCTTGTCAAACTGGGCCTAGACCCTGAGACAGCACGCTCTCGCTCTGTCTCAGGCCTGCACAAACTCCTGGCTGTGTTGCACTTTATGGCTACTGGTAGCTTTCAGGCTGTGTCTGGGGATGTCATAGGAATCTCACAGCCCTCATTTTCGAGAATATTAACAAAGGTTATGTATACCTAACTACCTCTTCTTTTTTTTATTTTTTTTTTATTTCTCGGTGGACAGTTCTGTCGTAAAATCTCATGTTTATTGTTCTTTCAAATATACACACAGGTGTTGGCTGTTTTGCAGCCCCACATCGATGCCTCAATCTGCTTCCCTACCCAGGAGTCTCAGTGGCATGCCGTCAGGGTAGATTTCTATGAGCAGGCTGGCATGCCCAATGTGCTTGGAGCCATAGATTGCACACACATTCAGCTGAGACCACCTAGGGGCAGGCAGCACAAAACTAATCGCCATCAAGAACACTCCACAAATGTGCAGGTGATTTGTGATGCAAATCTCAAAATAATGAGTGTTGTTGCTGGTTACCCTGGGGGCTGCCATGACTCCTTCATCCTCAGTCAGTCATCCCTCTTTGATAAGTTTGAGGACGGACAAATGCCAGATGGATGGCTGCTGGGTATGTAATTTGATATGTGTAGGCCTGCGTATACTTTGTCCAAATACAGGGGCAGATGTATTAACCTGTAGAAGGCATAAGGAAGAGAGAAACCAGTGATATGTGCAAGGTGATAAAGGCACCAGCCAATCAGCTCCAATATGTAAATGAACATTTAGGAACAGATTGTCCGCTGCCTTTATTACCTTGCACATATCACTGGTTTATCACTTCCTTATGCCTTCTACAGGTTAATACATCTGCCCCACAGTGTGTTACTTATGTGTTGCTGTATCTTAACATGAATCACGTTACTATATCTGTCTTTTAGGTGATGGAGGATATGGCTGTTTCTCTTGGCTTCTAACTCCATTGTCCCGACCTGATACCCCTGCTGAACACAATTACAATCATGCACATAAGTCCACGCGGAATGTGATAGAAAGATGTTTTGGTGTGCTGAAATCTAGGTTTCGGTGTCTGGATAAGTCTGGTGGCCTTTTGTTGTATAGCCCCTCCAAGGTGACTCAAATTGTGTTCTGCTGCTGCTTTCTTCATAACATGTGTTTGCAACAACATCTGCCACATGTTGAGGAGGAGGAGGATGAAGAAAGCAGCCAGCAAGCAGAGGAATTAGAGACATCTGGTGATACTTGGAGTACAGATGTAGGGAGGCAGGTTAGGCAAAAGCTCATCACTCGCTATTTCTAAGGTAAGTTTGGTTTGCTAATTTCATTTGCTGTGTAATCATAAATAGATGTTGGCCCATTTTTATTGTAAAAACCATTACTCAGAATGTGTCTGTCTCCTTGAGACATACAAACATACCCTCGCTTTATGCAAAACTAATGTCGCATGTGTATTGTGTTTATTTGAAAAATCAAAGCAACAGATTATGAGTGGCATGCATTAAGTCTGGATAAGTG
Source organism: Pseudophryne corroboree (assembly GCF_028390025.1). NCBI lineage: Eukaryota > Metazoa > Chordata > Amphibia > Anura > Myobatrachidae > Pseudophryne > Pseudophryne corroboree. Next base: position 194,924,347 of record NC_086449.1, on the reverse strand, counting down.
TTCTTAAACTTGCACTGATAATTTATTACAAGCACACATAATCCACATAGTAATTTATTTAGTATTTTACTTTATGATTGTGTGTAACGTCCTAATGCACAGGTTCTCAAACTCGGCCCTCAGGACCCCACACAGTGCATGTTTTGCAGGTAACCCAGTAGAAGCACAGGTGTATGAATTACTCACATACACATTTTAAAAGGTTCAAAGGTGGAGCTAATTATGTCACTTGTGATTCTGTGAGGAGACCTGCAAAACATGCACTGTGTGGGGTCCTGAGGGCCGAGTTTGAGAACCTGTGTTCTAAATAAACAGTCCTCAACATATAATATGTTAGCCTTGAGGAATACATGTGTCCCTATGTGTGATGCTCCATCATTTTTAAGGGACACAAACTTACTCTCATCCAAAATAATTTTGTAATGTTTGCTGCAGTAAACTTGCTGATTTGTAAGTAAATACACAGTTTGCCACATATATACATTATTATACACATTATTATTTTTTTGTTAAAAAATTATTATTTTTTGGTTTTTGCATCATGTGTAATAACATTATTACTCATTTTTAACACACACAAACATGGCCCAACAATAATGACATTCATTTTGGCAATGAATTATCTCAATTCAATGACAACATATTAAAAGCTTTTTACGCAACTCAATTGTGTTATTCTTGTAATGTTGTATAGAGAAGAAAGGTAAAATAGTTAACAATCACATTGTAATGTGGATTGGCTGCAGGATATGAGAATGATTGGAATCTAGAAAGAGTAATGATTAGAAAAAAATCAAGTGGTCTGGTTACTTCCTGCTAACATGTATGTGGCTGCCTGGCAATGATTGTGTGTGCAGGATAGGAGAATGATTGGAATCTAGAAAGAGTAATGATTAGAAAAAAATCAAGTGGGCTGGTTACTTCCTGCTAACATGTATGTGCAGCTCCAACAACATTTCCCTCCTCCAAAAGAAAACAAAGATGGTAAAGAATAAATGTGCGTACAAATTTTATGCTGTTGTTTGTACCACTTATAATTAATGATGTTGTATAAATTGTCAAGGAGCTAAGTGTTATATATATTTTGCCAAAAACATACACTTACTAACTATTTTGAATTACTTCTCAGAAATGCAACATTTGTTTTAAAAATTTTTTGGGTGCCTGCTTGTCCTGCCCTTTGCCTTAAGCACTGTCATGTTGTCGTGCTCTGGTGGAGCGTCTTCGTGGTGATGAGACTGGCGTGATATTTGGAGTAGTCGAACCAGAACTGCTGCTTGTTTGCTGTTGGTGCATGGATCTGAGTGTTTCATTCAGGTTAGTGAGGGTGGCATTGAGTTCACGTGTAGCAGCATTTTGATTGTCTACAATTCGGAATAAACTTTCATGAATCTTTTGATTGTTTTGAAAAATGTTCATATAACTTTGCTGTTGTCTGTACTGTTCTTCCATTAGTCTGTGCTGTTCTTCCATTATGCGCTGTAAGTTGCCCATGACCTGTGTAATGTCTGTACGCATGAGTTCCATGGTATTGCCAATTCTGGTTGTTTGTTTATTTTGTCTACTCATATTTCTGGTTATTCTTCTGAGGTGACATGGTAGGCTTGCAAACATTTGTGTCTGCCTACGCAGGCAATCTTCATTAGTGGCCTGCTGTCTAGCCCAAATGGTCCAAAACACCTGATCAGGGCCTTGTGTTACTGGTGTTGTTGGGCTGTGTTGTGGTGGTGGTGTGCTTTCCTGTGGTGGTGTACTCGCAGGTGCTGGGGGGCTGATTCCTTGGCTTAATGGCTGCATTTCTAAGATGATTGTCTCCTCCATGTCACTGTGTTGCTGTTGTTGCGGAGGGATGCTGTTACCAGGACTAGAAGCTGAAATGTCGAAAAATTTGCCGTTAGCTATCCATATGTTTGATAAACGAAAACAAATCACTACACATGGAACACATGTCATTCACTGTTGCTTTCAGATATTCTGCCTAGCAACATCATCTCTCATAACTTAAATACATACATATGCCTGTTTGTGGCAAATGTGTCTGGTTACTTAATTGTGAAAGCAAACACTTTAGTTTTATTGTAGATCAGACATACTCCACCATAAAAACACATTGTAATCCATAATGTGTTACCTTGTAGCTTTTCTAAAACAAACATAGTAATGTTTTTATATGTATTTGGCAATGTGAGCTCAAACACACATGTGAAAATTTGATAAACAACCTTACTATTTGCAAACATTAAACATGAGTTTCTGTTGCAGCATCTTACACACAATGTGCTACTGTATGGCTCAAATGGACATACTATTCTTTACTGGATGTGGACAAGGCCATTTTGCTTGGATTCCATTTCATGTTTTACTTACTTCGGTAAGTATATACGTTTTTGATGTGTTTTTAAGAAAAAGTTTGATTACGATCTAAAATTGTTTACATTTATTTCAGTTTGATACTCACAATCAAGATGAGGGGAGTGTGGATGACGTCTTGGAGGTGTGTCCAAAATTTGGAGTGGGGAGACCGAACATTCTGTCGATAATCTTCGTGGCGGGGTAGCCTGCTGTGGTTGGCCTTGGACATCAGACCTTGCTTTCTTTGCTGCCACAGGTTTTTTGTGGTGATGTCTTACAGAAGTCCCACTTCTGTTGCTCCAGACTTCTTTTGATGGACCTATTAATGAAAGTGAAATTTTGTTATGGCCATTCCTTTACAAACATACCCTATACTACAATGGACACTTTACCTGCTTCCGCAGCGTCATCATCATCAGATGTGCTGGGAGTTACTGGAGGACGAGTAGTACTGCTTTTTTCAAACACTGTAAAAAAAAAAAAAACACTCATGTATTCATGCTATTGTTGATACATCCACCCATTATGCTTATAAACATGTATTCTTTAAGAAATGCTTGCTTTATTTTTATGAAAAACATAAGGATTGGAAACAAAAAAAAACCGCTACATAAAACAATAAACATTGTCCAATAGCCATATGCACTATGGAAAGTTCAACACAGGAAAACATGTACAGGACACTGACATAGGCCACAAGTAAAAATACATACATTAACAACCACAAACACACACATCTTCATTTTGTAATGAAAGGAAAAATATTACAGATGCAATATATAAATTGCTCTGTGATGTGGCACTCCGAACACACATTACCACTATATGAGCCAAAAAAAATAAAAAAAAAATAAAAAAATTACACTGCAGTGTTGTGTCATGGTACAAATACAAACTCAAACTGAACAAACAAATAGTGTTTTTTTTAATAAAAAATATTACATTCTGTAATAATGACATTACACATGTAAGTGGTTTCCAAACCACTTTCCACTACTCCAGCCTCTAACATGACAACCACTGTTTTTGAAACATTGCACATGGATAACCTAAATATAAAACATAGTCCAAATTAAAAAACAAAAAATGTCCAAAAGGAAAACATTATTGCAGGACAATTCAATGACACACCAAGTCCAAACTACACATGCAAAATATACTGGAAAAAAACACATGACATACAATAAAGTAAGATGTTACATTGGCTTTTGTATAAAACATTACCCAAAACAATGTATTTGCTGACACACACTTGAAGATGGGAGTAATATGCAACGTGACATGATACACATTTAAAGAAAAAAAAAAAAAAGGTAATAGAATGCTAATGCAAATACACATGCTCACCATTCTTCCTGGGCCTATCTGAATCCCGGAAATGGGTTGCAGAGACTACTTCAGGAGGTATTACACTCCGCATGGGCTCCTCATACTCCAGATATCTTGCAATATAGGGCTGCCCACCACCGGTTTTTCGAGCCGACTTCGCCTCCTTGGCCATTTTGGACTTGACACGTCGCTTTATGTCATAGTACCGTTTGCGGCACGTGTCCTCCGTCCGCTTGACCAACCCCTCACTATTGACAGCAGCAACAACTTTCGCCCACAATACCGTCTTCCTCCGTGTTGGCACCTTGGCGGACTCAGGCCCAAATAGCTGTCGCTGATACTTCATCAGCTCACACACCAATGCAACATTTTCAGCAAAACTAAACTTTACATTCCGCCCAGTCTTAGTAGTGGTGTGTGGCTGCGTAGCTGTCTGACTGTCACTATCACTGTCACTTGAGGCTGCTGCAGCAACCTCACCCACCTCCTCCACCTGACCGACCTCCTCTCCCTCACTCACACCCTCCACATCACCCACCTCTGAGTCACACATAATTGTGTGTCTAAACACTTAACACAGAAAAAAAAATAGACAAACAACACACTCCTCCACTACCACTACACAACTCACACACACACACCCACACAAACACTGACAAGGGACTATAAAGAAAAATAACTTGGACAAAAAATGAGACAAAACCACAAAAAACAAGACTTCAAGAATGACAAGACGACTTTCAAACACAATACCACACTCAGAAATCGCTACCAACACTCCTCACCAAACCACAAATTCACCTACCTCCACAGCACAACCTCCCTCCTCCTCACCACTAACTAAACCCACGAGGTGCGGACGGTTTGGGGCGTACGGGGATGAAAAACAAAACTAAAAGTGAAAATGCGGCCGGGGTCTTAAAAAAACCCTGCCGCGTTTAACTTAGAAAAAATACCGGTAAAAACAACCAAAAGACGTACGCAAATGACAATGACGGCCGAGAATGGTCCAAAAAAAAACTACCGGCATCGACATCGGAAAACACGAAAACCATAAAGTCGACTGCTTTGTAACTTTGCGTATATAGGCCCTCATTCCGAGTCGTTCGCTCTGTATTTTTCATCGCATCGCAGTGAAATTCCGCTTAGTGCGCATGCGCAATATTCGCACTGCGACTGCGCCAAGTATCTTTGCTATGAAGAAAGTATTTTTACTCACGGCTTTCTCATCGCTCCGGCGAACGTAATGTGATTGACAGGAAATGGGTGTTACCGGGCGGAAACACGGCGTTTTATGGGCGTGTGGCTGAAAACGCTACCGTTTCCGGAAAAAACGCAGGAGTGGCCGGAGAAACGGGGGAGTGGTTGGGCGAACGCTGGGTGTGTTTGTGACGTCAAACCAGGAACGACAAGCACTGAACTGATCGCACAGGCAGAGTAAGTCTGGAGCTACTCTAAAACTGCTAAGTAGTTTGTGATCGCAATATTGCGAATACATCGGTCGCAATTTTAAGATGCTAAGATACACTCCCAGTAGGCGGCGGCTTAGCGTGTGTAACTCTGCTAAATTCGCCTTGCGACCGATCAACTCGGAATGAGGGCCATAGTTTCAAAAAGTTGCATGAAAATGCACCCGATACAAAACGAGTTTAAACACTACACAAACCGACTCAAACACGAATATTAGTAAATATTGCCCATGGTGTGTTGTGTTTAAGTCAGCCTGTGGCTGTTGATGTTCATGCCATGGCATGTGTGGTGCTGTTATTGGTTGTGTTTACACACACAGGTTGTGTTACGCTTTATGTCAGCGTATTGCTGCATATTCTTCATGCCGTCGACTGGTGTTCTATTGAATGCCACGTTCTGCGGCATACTGAGGTGTGAGCTGGTAAGATGCTCACCGTGGTTTAACAGTAAATTCTTTCCCCAAAATGTCCGTCTCCCTGGGCACAGTTACTTAAACTGAAGTCTGGAGGAGGGGCATAGAGGGAGGAGCCAGTTCACACTTAATCAAAGTCTTAAAGTGTGCCTATGTCTCCTGCGGATCCCGTCTATACCCCATGGTTCTTGAAGCATCCCCAGCATCCTCTACGGACTAAGAGAAAAGGATTTACCGGTAGGTATTAAAATCCTATTTTTTGCGTAATTAATGAATCTGAATTGTTTCATTATATTTAAATTTTTTCAGTTGTACCTGATAAATGATAGCAAGAAGCTGGTTGGTTGGTTGGTATGGGCAACTTTTCCACTTGTCCTCTTTAAAAGGTTTGATACTGTACATGATATCACCCTAAGTCCAGCAGCTGCCAACTTTCCTACCATTAGGCTCTAGCAGTACCTGCCTTGTGCTGAACCTTCCCTTCACACTATGAGCCTATGGAGCAGACATAGCACAATCTGCGGATGGAATGTGATAAAATCGTCCCAATCCACAATGCGATAATGGAATACATTGCATGCAGGGACAGAGCTTGCAAGAAAGCTCTGTCCCTGCAATCCACTCTGCAGACTTCCCGGGGGATTTCCCCCCCCAAAAATACCCAGAGTATGTGCTGTGCATGTGTTGGCGCTGCCACACTGCCGCTGCTGGATACTCCCCTACCCCTTGTACTTGCCCGGTGATCGAGACCTGGTGTGCTCCTCCTGCTCCAGTCATCTGATTGCCTGCTTTCAACTCTGTGACCCCGTCATCTGCTGTCTTCTGTAAACTGAGATGCCGATTTATAGCAGTCATCAGATGACCGGGGTAACAGTGCAGGAAGCCGTCATTCAGGTGACCAGAGGCACAGAGGAGCCTTCGGGACACCGATCACCACACCAAGGGGCCTTTAGACACCAGCTGCCGACTCTGCTCTGCCTGTCAGAGTGGAGAATGGAGTTGGGAACCAGAGGGGGACTGTGGATAATGCCGTCTTAGGATAGTATTACTAGCAGTGCTGCCACCGGTATTTTTTTAAAAATGTTTTAGTAAATTCGTCCAGATCACATTACCCATTACAAGTATGGGAAATGTTATCTGACAACTACAAAAATGAGAATGAAAGTGTTTGGAGTAGTTTATCACAAAAGCCCTTTAATACATTTCAGTGGAACTAAAATAATGTGAGAAGGGTGTGAAAACTTCCTTTATCACATTATTTTAGTAAAATAATATTGCTAAGTATTTGTGGAATTCCTTAAGGCCACAGATGTGATCCAAGTTTAATCCTCTCACCAGTTCCTCTACTTGGCATTGCCTCTCTGAATGTTTTAGTGCCTGAATATATAAACAGGTTGGGGCCAGGTAACCAGCGGAGGGGATCCCGGCGGACAGCATACCGACGCCAGGATCCCAGCTGCCAGAATGCCGGCAGGGGGGAGAGCGCAATGAAGCCCCTTGCGGGCTCACTGCACTAATCACGCTGCACTCGCCACACTGCGGGCTCAGTGGATTGCTGCGCTCTATTCCCACTCTATGGGTGTTGTGGAGACCCACAACTGGGAATAGTCCTGGGCCCCCTGCCAGCATTCTTGCGGCCGGGATCCCGGCGTCAGTATGCGTACCGCCAGTAAGCATACTCTGGCACCAACTATCCATCTGTGCTACATTACATCTGTGGCCAGCCAGCTGCAGCATATCATGGGGTCTATTCAGGGGCGTAGCCAGAACTTTGTTGGCTCCACAGCAACATTTTGAAAGGGCCCCTGTCCCAATGCTTCTAGAGACACACCTCTCCGCAGCAGTTGATAGTTTTATGCCCCATAATAGTGCCCTAGTTCATTTTCTGAACCATAGTAGTTAGTGTGTTAGTTAATGCTATGCCCCATAGTAGCAGAGGCGTAGCGTGGATCTATGGCACCCCGGAGCAGGCTCATATCACGGCACGGCATCCCCCACATATATATAAGCATTGGTAACCACAGGAAACAAAGAAAAAAAAAACACACTGATTCATCGCCCCCACAGCTAGAAATAAAAAAGATACCACCATTGATTCCCCCAAACCCCTACAGAAGACTGACCTCACTTGCTGGGCTGTCACAGAAAGCTGCAGAGCTAACTGCAGGAGACCATTCTCCAGTCGCTCCAGAAAGTCCAGACGAGTGAGTGCCTTCCTTCAGAGGGTCCAGACCAGGCCAGTGGCTTGAAAATTGGTCCCACTCCCTCCCTGTCCTCAGCCCTTATCACCTCATCATCTCATCACCTTCCTCAGCCTCTCAACCCCATTCTTAGTCCCCACCACCATCTTCAGCCTATCATCACCATCCTCAACCACAGCCCCATCACAATTCTTAGCCACAGCCCCCGTTACCTTTCTTAGCAACAGCCCTCATCAACATCCTCAGTCACATCCCCATCACCTTCCATAGACCCATCACCTTCCTCAGCACCATCATCTTCTTCCTCAGCTCCCAGCCCCATCACCATCCTCAGCCCCTATCACCATCATCTTCCTCATCCCCATCACCATTCTTATCCACAGCTCCAACACCTTTTTCAACCCCATCAGCATCCTCAGCCACAACCAACATCACCATCCTCAGCCACAGCTCTCATCACCATCCTCAGCCACAACCACCTTCACCATTCTCAGCCAAGCCCCCATTACCTTCTTGAACATGCACCAAATCTACACATCGATGCAAGTGTAAACCTTATCTGGGCACTAAAATGTGTGTTTTTATGAAAGCCAGTTGAAGTGCGCCCCCCCCCCCCCCCCTTCACTGATTGTAGCAGGTCCCCATCCCTTATATTTATTATTACACCCATCAGTGACTGCCCCTACAAATTATATTGCCACTTTTTACAGTTTGGGTCGGTGCATCCCAGCTCCTCTTTCCTCTCCAGTGTCTCCACTATGCGTGTGACGCACAACTTGGGAGTGCAGAGGCAGGAAGCTTACGTGTCTCAGGCTGGTAGTAGACAGCTGTGAGCTGTTGGCGCGCCCTCTAACCCTTTTTGCGCCCGGAGCTTGAGCTCGACCGGAGCCACCCTCCCTACTCCCCTGCTAGTAGTGCCCTACATTTTATGAACCATAGTAGTGCCCTAGTTTACATTATATCACATTGTAGGCATGTCAGTGCACATTATGCAACACAGTACCCACAATTCACATTATGACATACGGTGTCACCAGTTCATATTATGTCACATTACGTGCCGTACTGGGGCATGAAGGGCCCACCAGGGGAATGCAGTGATAGGGTCCTATACTTAGGGGTGTGGCCAACCTACAAAGAGGGTGTGGCCAGCCTCCACAGAGGCTTGAAATACACAATTGTCTTGTGCAGTGTAATGCACCATATCTACCATGTATAATACAAGTGCACAGTCTTGAACCAGGTGTAGTATGTTATGCCAGCGGGCAGGATCCTGGCGGCCAGCATACTGGCGCCGGGATCCCGATCGCCGGCATGCCGGCAGCTGGGCGAGGGCAAATGAGCCCCTTGCGGGCTTGCTGCGCTCGCCATGCTGCGGGCACAGTGGCGCGCTATGCACGCCACACTACTTATTCTCCCTCCAGTGGGGTCGTGGACCCCCAAGAGGGAGAATAGTTGGTATGCCGGATGTCGGGATTCAGGCGCTGGTATACTGAGCGCCGGTACACCAACAGCCGGCATACTAAATACCACCCTCTGGAACCTGATCCCTAAAGGAATGAGTGGGCCCTCAGGCAGTGGGGCCCACCGGTGGTTTCCCCTGTACCCCTGTGGGCCAGTCTGACCCTGGTCACATTACATTGCTGCCCCCAGAACAAACTATGACCATTTTACAGTGCCTTCACTTCATATTGTGCCACATTACAGTCCCCCAATTCAAGAGTATGCCAGCACACACCCCAGCGCAATAACCTTGGAGACCAACACAAATTGTTTTTCCCCAGCAGCGCTGTATAATATGTAAACCGCCAATTATGTGCCCCCCCACTCTCTTTTAAGCACCCTTTCACCGTGTTTAAGCAGGGGAGAGTCCGGGGAGCTTCCTCTCAGCAGTGCTGTGGAGAGAAAATGGCGCTGGTGAGTGCTGAGGGAGAAGCACCGCCCCCTCGGCGGCGGGCTTCTGTCCCGCTCAAACTTAGTGAAATATGGCGGCGGCTCTTTTATATACATGTACAGAGCCCACCTGTACATGTATATATTCTTCATGCCATGCAGAGGTTTATATTGCCGCCGAGGGCGCCCCCCCTGCGCCCTGCACCCTTACAGTGACCGGAGTATGTGAGGTGTATGGGAGCAATGACGCACAGCTGCAGTGCTGTGCGTTACCTCAGTGAAGCTGAAGGCTTCTACCGCCTGACAACTTCTGTCTTCTGTACTTCTAGCTCTGTGAGGAGAACGGCGGCGCGGCTCCGGGGGTGGACGCCCAGTAAGAACCTGCGTTCACCCCCTCTGGAGCTAATGGTGTCCAGTAGCCGAGGAAGCAGAGCCTATCTTAGACAAGAAGGTCTGCCCCTCTCTCCTCAGTCCCTCGATGCAGGGAGCCTGTTGCCAGCAGTGCTCCCTGTGAAAAAGTAGTAAAATGTAGAAAGAAAAAATCCAAACAAAAATGCTTCTAGGCAGAGAACTCTGGAGAGCTCTCTGCAGTGCACCCATCTTGCTCTGGGCACAGTGTAAAACTGAGGTCTGGAGGAGGGGCATAGAGGGAGGAGCCAGTGCACACCCAGAGTCCAAAGCTTTCTTAAAGTGCCCTATCTCCTGCGGAGCCCGTCTATTCCCCATGGTCCTTACGGAGTCCCAGCATCCTCAAGGACGTTAGAGAAATATATATAACACATGCAATTTTAACAGGGCAGACGGGTCCCTCTTAGCTCTGGGCCCCATAGCAGCTGCACTCCCTGCACCTATGGTAGCTACGCCCTTGGGGCTATTTACTAAACCCTGGAGAGAGATAAAGTGGAAGGAGATAATAGTACCTACTGCATACTTGCCTACTTTTCAGAAAGCATTTCAGGGAGAGGGCGGGATGTACTATATGTCATCGCCGCCCCTCGCCGCCTACCGCAGTGATACTAATCGCATATGTACTAACATATGCGATTAGTATCGCAATGCGGTATAGGAGGCCCCCGCGATGATGTGTGCAGGGGTCGGCGGGGGTCAGCACGGGTCTCCGTCACCTCCCAGACCCGGGAGGTGACGTGTTCAGGAAGTCCCCGGGCTCCTCCTCCTCCCCCCTGTAGCCCGAAGGAGATAAGGCTGTGCTGCGGGGGAGAAGGAGGAGGGGGGCCGCAGCAGCACAGGTATGCCGGGGGAGAAGGGTCGTCGTGTGCGGCGCGGGGGGGAGCGGCGGTAAGAATCCCATAGGCTTTTATAGGGTATCGCCATAAAAAGATGGCGATAACCTATGGGGCGAAAGCGCGGCGGTCGGGGGTTAGTACATACGAAAATGCGGTAAAACTGAGTTTTACCGCATTTTCCCTTTAGTACATCCCGCACAGACTGTGAAAGTAACACCTATCAGTGCGGACATGTATAGCTACATCTGAGAGACGTGTCATGAATCTGACTTACATCCAAATGTAAATGAGCTCCAAAGTTAGTAAGATCTACTTGTGTAATCCCCCAGTCCGCGGGTGTGCTGGTGGTCTCTTCTTCCAGCTGACGGTTTTCCGGTACCTTGCTGCTACCAGCACCCCGTGACAGAGAGGCAAGCGTAGAATTCCCTTTGTGAAGCAGACACAGACTGGCACGTAATGCATACAACACAATTTTATTATGCTGACAAAATTAACAGGATGCACAGAAATAATATAACAGTCACCGGAATAGCTCAGTGAATTACTTCCCTAGGTTAATGAGCAGGTGATGCAAGCTGGCGTCCCTATGAAGCACAGTCTCCTATAACCAGCGTTGACACTAAAGCAGGTATATTGCGGGAACAGGTGAGCAAGCTGGCATCTCTATAAAGCACAGTCTCGTATAACCAGCGTTGACACTAAAGCAGGTATATTGCGGGAACAGGTAAGCAAGCTGGCGTCTCTATAAAGCAGTCTTGTATGACCAGCGTTGACACTAAAGCAGGTATATTGCGGGAACAGGTGAGCAAGCTGGCGTCTCTATAAAGCACAGTCTCGTATAACCAGCGTTGATAATAAAGCAGGTATATTGCGGGAACAGGTGAGCAAGCTGGCATCTCTATAAAGCACAGTCTCGTATAACCAGTGTTGACACTAAAGCAGGTATATTGCGGGAACAGGTGAGCAAGCTGGCGTCTCTATAAAGCACAGTCTCGTATAACCAGCGTTGATAATAAAGCAGGTATATTGCGGAAACAGGTGAGCAAGCTGGCGTCTCTATAAAGCACAGTCTTGTATAACCAGCATTGACACTAAAGCAGGTTTATTGCGGGAACAGGTGAGCAAGCTGGCGTCTCTATAAAGCACAGTCTCGTGTAACCAGCGTTGATAATAAAGCATGTATATTGCGGGAACAGGTGAGCAAGCTGGCGTCTCTATAAAGCACAGTCTCATATAACCAGCGTTGACACTAAAGCAGGTATATTGCGGAAACAGGTGAGCAAACTGGCGTCTCTATAAAGCACAGTCTTGTATATTAGCTTTGAATGACACTGCTGGGCGGAGTTTGAATAACGCAGTCAATTAAATCCCGCCTTCCAAGTAGCAATCAGCACACAGGTATATTAGCTTTGAATGACACGGAGCTTGCATAACACAGTCAATTAAATCCCGCCTTCCAAGTAGTAATCAGCACACAGGTATATTAGCTTTGAATGACACTGCTGGGCGGAGCTTGCATAAATGAACCATATACACCAGTATTACAGCATAGCAGACAGAGGCATGAACGTTAACGCTTTCACTGTTGTGTTGAGCTTGCAGACATGAACCATAAATACCAGTATTACAAACTAGCAGACAGATGCATGAACATTATTTATAACACTGCTGAGGGAAACTTGCATGAATGGACAACAAATACCAGCATTTTAGAATAGCAGACAAGTGCATGAAACCTTATCTATAACACTGCTGAGTGAAACGTGCGTGAATGGACATCAAGTACCAGCATTTTCGAATAGGAGAAAACAGCCCAACATACAAAGGGGAGCTGACACCCCTATTACTAAACCTCTGAGAGCTGAATGTGGGCTGCGGAGGGGTTAAAAAAATCTAAGGAGTGACAGACCCCGGCTGGGTGACTTAAGGCCCGTACACACTGGTCGATATATCGGCCGTTCTCTTGAACGGCCGATATATCGCGGGACCGTCGGCCAGTGTGTATGGCCGATACGTCTGTGAACTCCGTCGTTCACAGACGTATCGCGTCGGCCACGCAGCACAGCCGACGGCCAATATATCTGCCGATATATTGGCGCGTCGCTGTGTGTGTACGGGGCGGTCGGCCGACCGCCCGTACACACGCTGCGGCGGCCGCTGGTGATTGACAGCTGAACTGGGCGGGCGTGTGTACACGCCCGCCCAGTTTATGACGTCAGTCCCCGACGGATCGGGCAGTGTGTATGCTGAACACACTGCTCGATCCATCCATTGATATATCTGCAGATCAATTGATCTGCAGATATATCTATTAGTGTGTACTCACCTTTAGGGTGCCCAAAACACTGATTACTGATGACACCGGGCCCCAAGGAGGGATGTAACAAAGAAACTGTAACCTTAGCACCAGGGAGCCTACCCCGTTTGCTACTTTCTTCCCCCCCAGTTGCAGAGTCTATGCAGCGAAGGGGGTTAACCCAGGGCCACAATATAGGGGAGCCTACCCCCTATTACAATTAACCAGAGCCCAGTGCCAATATTAAGGGGAGCCTACCCCCTTTTCTAAATAAATGTCCCCACCCAATAGCAGAGTAGTGCAGCGGAAGGGTTTTAAGAGCAGAGTCTGGCAGCGATAGGGTTACTGGGGTACCAGGGTCTCACCACCAAATGCGGAGCTTCTGTCACCTCCGATCGCCTCGGTCTTCGGCGCCACCCGGGATGCAGAGCACCGCACCGGGGATGCACCCTTGTTCCAGGCTCCGCGATCCGGACACCTCCTTCCTGCAGCAGGTGAAGTCTCCTGATCTCCAGAGGGGTCTTCTAGTCCAGGCCGACCTCCGTTCCTGTCCCGGGATCCTCGCCGAGGTCCTTATTCCTCTGCTGCGGTCGTCCTCTGCGGTGCCTGTAGCCTCCCGTTGCCGACGATCAGCGCTGCTCTGTTCCACTCCAGTCACGTTGGTCTTCCACGGCGGACGCTCCTCTGGCCGGCTCTCTCCCGTCTTCTGCAGGGCTCCGGTCTTCAGCGCTGGTCCTCCCCTTCGTCCGGCAGCGCCGTGGACAGCTCTTCTCCTCCGTCTCCGCACCGCAGACGTCCACCTCCGAACTGCAGGTAGGCGAGCAGGGCACACAGCCGGGCCACCGATTTCCAGGCACCACGGGACACCGATCCGGTAAGCTGTGGTCCGATCTCTGTTCAGGGGCAAGTCCTCTTCTCTCCCCAGCAGCGCTCTCCTTCTTCACCCCACAGGGCTAGCATCAGGGTCCGGTCGGACTCTCCCTCTTCTTCTCCAGGCGGCAGACAACAACCCCTCCCGTGTTCAGCTCCTTAATTTAAGGGGTCCGCATTCTCGGACCACTCCCGTCCTTCTCAATCTCTGGTTCCGGGGGCCCCAGCAACAGCCCGCCCTAGGGATCCTCTACCCTGCAACCCGGGGGGGCCAATCAGTAAAGGGCCCATTTTCCCGTTTTTTTGTGTTGCTGAGGAAGGGGGACTAATTCTAGCAGGCAGTGGCGCCAAATCTCTACTCCTGTGTTGTCAGTGAACACACAAATGCAGCCCATGTTATTCTTATGGGCTCTGATGTATTAACCCCTTTGTGAGGGACCATGACCCAGGGGACCCCTGTTTGTATGTACATAATAAAAAAAAAAAAACACCCCTACATACAGAGGCGTAGCTAGGGTTTTCGGAGCCCAGGGCAAGATGGAAAATGGCGCCGCCCCCCCCCCCCCCCACACACACACACAAAAAACACAAAAAGAAGGATGTGCGCGCGGCTTCGGCGCGTGGGCCAAAAATGGGCGTGGTCACACACCAGAAGGGGTGTGGCCACGCTCCAGAAGGGGTGTGGCCACTGAAAATGACCCACGGTGCCAGTTACATTGCCCCACAGTGCCACATACAATGCCCCACAGTGCCGGATACATGCCCCACAGTGCCAGGTACATTGCCCCACAGTGCCGGATACATGCCCCACAGTGCCGTATACATGCCCCACAGTGCTAGATACATTGCCCCACAGTGCCAGATACATTGCCCCACAGTGCCAGATACATGCCCCACTCAGTGCCAGATACATGCCCCACTCAGTGCCAGATACATGCCCCACTCAGTGCCAGTAACATTGCCCCACAGTGCCAGTTACATTGCCCCACAGTGCCAGTTACATTGCCCCACAGTGCTGGATACATGCCCCACAGTGCCAGATACATTGCCCCACAGTGCCAGATACATTGCCCCACAGTGCCAGATACATTGCCCCACAGTGCCAGATACATGCCCCACAGTGCCAGTCACATTGCCCCACAGTGCCAGTAACATTGCCCCACAGTGCCAGTTACATTGCCCCACAGTGCCAGATACATTGCCCCACAGTGCCAGATACATGCCCCACTCGGTGCCAGATACATGCCCCACTCAGTGCCAGATACATGCCCCACTCAGTGCAAGATACATGCCTCACAGTGCCAGTTTCATTGCCCCACAGTGCCAGTTACATTGCCCCACAGTGCCAGATACATGCCCCACTGTGCCAGTTACATTGCCCCACAGTGCCAGGCCCCACTCAGTGCCAGTTACATGCCCCATTTGGTGCCAGATACATGCCCCACTGTGCCAGTTACATTGCCCCACAGTGCCAGATACATGCCCCACAGTGCCAGATACATGCCCCACAGTGCCAGTTACATGCCCCACAGTGCCAGGCCCCACTCAGTGCCAGTTACATGCCACACTGTGCCGCATTACATGCCCCACTGTGAATGTATATATCTCTGATTTCTCTTTTTCCTCAAGAATGTAATGGTTATATAATGGGGGCAGGCCCGGCGACAGGGGGGGGGTCAAAGGGGACAACCGTACCGGGCCCCAAGGGTCAAAGGGGCCCCAAGCATCAGGGACACAAAACAATGTGGCTACAGCTCCTGTTAATGGTTTTTAAAATGCCTGCTCCGCCTGCCAATTAACAAAGATTTTGGGAGGTGTTTGGCAGCAGAGAGAGCGGGTTGTGGGACGCCGCGGGCAAATGTGAGAGGACGCCGTGACTGCCGGAAGGAGCACCAGCAGCCGGTTGTTAGTCAAAGCGCCAGCCTTGAGCTTGAGTGACATGGAGGGGAATAACTTCAAGGGCAGAGTAGTTATATGGAGTGCTCCATGTGTGTTTCTCTTGTGCCCGCAAACCCCCCCCCCCCACACGATTTGCTCAGTGGGGGTAAATGTACGCGGAAACCGGCATATTGACGGCTCCATGCTGAGAATCTGGAGGAGACATCAGCGGCATCTTGTAATATGTGTAAGGTTGCTCTATATATGTTATATATATTAGAGGGCTGTGTATGTTATATGTATTAGAGGGCTGTTTATGTGATTCATGTATTAAAGGGCTGTGCACGTTATATGTATTAGAGGCAGGCTTGGACTGGCCCTCAGGGGGAATCCCCGGTGGCCGGTTCTGGGGCTTTTTGCGCCCCGGGCGGGCAATAGGGGCGTGGCTTCATACAGGGTCGTGGTCAGTTACGCCCCCTGTACAGTAGTAGTGCCGCTGAAATGATGTGCGGTACGCGATGACGTCATCGCGCACCGCACAGTAAAGGTCCTCTCCACGAAGGGAAACTAGACGTTACGCGTCTAGTTCCCTTCACAGTGGGACAGAGTGGGCAGCGGGGGGCACAGCAGCAGCGGATCTTGCCATGGTGCGGCGCCCTCCGGATGGCGCCGGCGCCCCGGGCAAAAGTCCTGCTTGTCCGTGGCAAGACCCGCTACTGCGTTAGCCAAACCTCTGTTGTGGTTGGCCACTCCCCCTCTGGAGATTAGCCATACCCCTAAAAATGGGTCTCTATAATAGCATCCCCCTGGTGGGCCCTTCATACCCCAGTCCGACACTGATTAGAGGGCTTTGTATGTTTTACATGTATTAGAGGGCTGTGTATGTTATATGTATTAGAGAGCTGTGCATGTGTTATATGTATTAGAGGGCTGTGTATGTGTTATGTTAGGGTATGTTAACCTATTCAGGTCTGGTCTATAAACTCTCTGCAGTCATCAGTCAGAATTCTGTTTCTTTTGCAACCGGTTGGAGATCAGTGAATGAAAAGGTGACACAGGATCATGTGTAACCTAAGCAGACCATAGTTGACCTGCTTAGGGGCCATATAAGGTTTATTTTTATAGCTCAAAGACAAAGGATTCATGTTTGCCAATACATTTAGCCAATCAGAATACACCATGTATGTCTCAAAAACTGTAATACATCAATTGTCATACAAGATTATAATTAGCAATTAGAACATTCTAGAAAATGGTTAGTGCTTCGTTTATCAGTCTTTCGGACATAAACTTCTTTCCAATTAGCCTTGGATACATCTGGCGTTGCCTTGTCCTTGAACACGTCATGCTTTAAAACAAGATATTCGAGGTATATAGTCTGAATATATCTGTCCAATATTTTTAAGGATACACGAACACATTTTGTGATTAACAGTAAATATCTTAATCAATGCAAAAAAGCGTGAATCAATATATTTGCTATACTGCGGAAGCTCCTACACCATCATTTCCCCTCTTTTTGATTCCACTTTTTCTCCCTATTCTACCTACACTAGGCCTGAACTATTCCCTTTCAGTAAACCAGTCCCCTGGACTTATAGTCCAAACCTTGGGGATTACCCCTAACAACAACCAAAGGATAAGCAACTTAATTCTTCTGGCTGGAGAGTCACTGTCAACTTCTTCGAGTGGGATGCATGTAATCAGGTATCACGACCTTTCACCTTAATTTGAGGTAGGCATGGTTAGTAGCACTTGATATGGACCATCATATCTTGGTTCAAAGGTCTTTCTCACATGTCTCTTTAAATAGACCCAATCTCCTGGATTTAGCTTATGCGTAGCTGATCCTTCTGGGTTTGGAATGGAAGAAAACACTCGGCAATGGAGGTTAGTCAATGTTTTACAGACCTCCTGTACATAACCTGTTAAATCACCATGATTATGTTGTAATTGTTGTGAATAATAACAACCTGTTCTTGGAGCTGACCCAAACAATATTTCATATGGAGTCAGTTTACTAGGTCTCATGGGTGTGGTCCTAATATTAAACAAGACTATAGGTAGGCATTCTGGCCAAGTTCTTTTGGTTTCTGTCATCATTTTCTGTAGTTTTAGCTTAAGGTCAAAGTTCAGATGTCCCCCCTCCCACTCGCCTGGGGGCGGTAAGGCACGTGGAAGGCCTGCTGTACCCCCAAATCTTTCAGTATATGCTGCATGACTTCTCCTGTGAAATGTGTACCTCTATCTGATTCTATAACCTCAGGTATCCCAAATCTACATACTACGTCTCCTATCAGTTTCTTTGCAGTGGTTTTTGCTGTGGCTTTGCTTACTGGCCAGGCTTCGGCCCAGTGACTAAACATGTCCGTTGTTACTAGTACATATTCATATGGACCGCTTCGTGGCAACTGTATATAGTTGATTTGTAGTCTTTGAAATGGGTAAGAGGCTTTGGGTATAGTTCCTAGAGGTGTCTTGGTTCTTTGTCCTGGATTGCTGATTCCACAGATCCAGCATCCTGCTACAAAGTTTGTTGCAGCTTTATTGAAGCCTGGAGCTATCCAATGCTCTTGTACTCTATTTACCATGGCTTCCTTTGAATGATGTACTTGTCCATGAGCTACTTGTAACATAGGTGGAAATAGAGCTGCTGGTAGACAGTACTTTAATTCTCTTGACTTCCAAAGTCCATGTTCATCTTCTTCTGCCCCCAATCGTCTCCATTTCTCCTTTTCTCCTTGTGATGTTTGTTGTTGAATTTTGATCAACTCCTCTTCACTGGGCATTTGCTTCACATCTTGAGCTACTAAGACTTGTTCAAGTTCTTTTGATTGTAAGGCAATTCTCTTTGCTTCTGCATCTGTAAATGCATTTCCTTTAGCTTCCATGGTTTGGCTCTTAGTATGTGCTTGTACCTTGATTATGCCAATCCTTTTAGGTAGTTCCAATGCTCTGAAGAGTTCCATAATCAAACTGGCATGTTTGATGGGTTTTCCATTTGCACCTTTGAAGTCCCTACTTTTCCAAATAACAGCGTAATCCTGGGACTAGATGTTAGCTGTCATGTTTTCAGCATGTATGCAGGCTCTGGTCATTGCTATGAGTTCTGCTTCTTGTGCTGACATTCTTGGTAGCAATGGTCCAGAGTCTATGACTTCAGTTTCAGTTGTTACTGCATATCCTGTCCTTGGGGATCCATTATCATAATATCTTGATCCATCGACAAACAGGTTCATGTCTGGATTGTCCAGTGGTGTATCTTGGACATTAGGAAGAGGTAAAGTCTCTAATTCCATGAGGGCTAGGCAATCATGTGGAAATGTTTGTGTTGTATTTTCTGCGTCTGTAGCAGCATTTTCCTCCTCATCTGACGATTTACCATCATTACCATTTCCCCCTCTCTTCCACTCTTCTGAATCGTTGATGGGAAGGAGTGTAGCTGGGTTTAGTACAGTGCATCTTGTGATGGTGACATGGGAGGCGCTTAATAGTGCTACTTCATATTTGGCAAGTCTGGCTGCAGAAAGATGCTTGCTTTTTTTCTTGACTTAGTATTTCTGTTACAGCGTGCGGTACTTGTATACACAGTGGATGATCAAGCACAATGTCTGCCACCTTTTCCCTCAGTATTGCTGCTGCTGCAACTGCTCTGATGCCGGTAGGTGCTCTTTGATTACCGCTGTCAAGCTTGCTTGAGTTGCAGGCCACTGGTCTTCACCTCAGTCCATGATTTTGCATAAGGACTTCTATGTATGGCCTCCTTCTTTAATAGTCAGGTAGTTCTAGGGCTTGAGATGAAGCAACTGCTGTTTCCAATTGTTCAATAGCTTAATTCATCTGTTGCTGTATGTAGGATGCGGACCCTCCTCCCTTTCAGTGTTGTCATACAATGCTTGCATGTAGACTGGTGCTAGAGGTATCCGTGTTCTGTAGTGTCCTACTAGGCCCAGGAATGATCATCTGACTTGCTTGACACTAGTTGGCATCTTAGCTTGCAGTCTGAATCTTTTCCTTCTCACTTTTGTTAGATGTCGGGTACCTTGGGTGTCCTAGGAAGATTAACTCTTGCTTGACTAGCAGCAATTTCTCCTTCTGAGGCTCTGCAGTCTTGGTCTTCCAGAAACTTCACTAAGGACACTGCCCCTTCTTGGTACTTCTTTTAGTGGTGGTGGCAATCAGCAGTTCATTCACATCCTGTATTTAGCTGTGTGTTTTGTGGATAAATCACTTGGTGATATAGCCCCTCCACAGGGCTATCCTGGTCCAGTAGTATTGCTTACTTTCTTCTACAACTGGTACTGCGGGAATGAGCCAATACTGAACTTCTGTTTTAACTTGCTTCTAAATGGCTTTTTGTTCTTTCCTTTGATAAGTTGCTGGAAAGTTAAACTTCTGCTGGTGTGTACTGTATTCTCCTTGGATAAGCTTTAGTACATTGTGCTTCAGCAAAGTCACTGGACATGTACTCCGAGGTCAAGAACTGGGCTGGTATTGGTGACTGTATTTCTTTCATCTCCTGTCCTTTTAAGAATTTCTGATATCATCAGTTCTTGTGGTATCTCCCTCTGCTGTCTTCTGCGTGTGCTGGCTCCAGTATTCATTAGGCACAAACGTATTTCTCCAGTGGGCAAGGTGACTGTAATCATACCTTCTGCTGTTTCCTCTGGAGACATTATGTTCACTGGGGAGTACCTGAAGAAGCTTGTACTTCATATTGGCAGAAGAAGCATCATTAATTTGTCTTCTGGAACTTTTTCTGTCTTGTTCCTTATTATTTGCTTTAAACCCCGGAGCTTCTGTTGCTTCAAATCATGGCATTATCTCTGTAATCTTGCCATGTAGTACTGACCACTTGTCAGATGTCTTTCTTTGTCCTTCTTAAAGCAGACTTCCTTTAGTCTCCAAACTTTCATGCGGCCTTCATATTGTTTCTCAACTTTTCTTTTTCCAATCACCTCTCTTTATGATTCATTCATTATTCTTCATACTTTGTCCTTTCTTTACTTGCATATTCTTTCTCACTGCTGCTGGCATGTCATCTTCTTAGTCCAAGTCCACCCAGGCTGGTGTTTAACATAATGATGTTTATGCTGGGAGTTGTTGTTCCTCTTTGTCTTACTTTTCCTGTGAGAGATAGTCTTGTATAGCAGCTTGTATTTCAGGTTACATCTTTGCTTTCTTGCAGGGGTAGGGCTTAACCTCCCAATCCAGTCGTTGCAATGGCTTGATCTGTAAGTAAACGTAGAGGAATCTGGTTGTGCATAAAAACAGCTCTTGAAACCCTTGGGTCTCCTGTGGGTAAAGTCACTTTTATCGAACTGCCAGTGGTGACTGAGTACACTGTTGCCGACACAGGAGTTGCACACCTTCATATTCTATCATCTTGTGTGTCGTATAGTGACTTTATCATAGTAAGTTCTGATGGACTCAGTCTTCTCCTGTTTCAAGTCTGGGGCTGCTGGTGCCCTGAGTGTCTGTGCATGACACCATCTCTTAAGTCTTGTCATGTACATCTTTCCACTTTCAAACGTTGTTCTATTTTCCTCTGTCGGAACGTCCGTTATGGCTGGGCAATCATCTACTGCATCTGCTTTTAACATGGTGCTTACTGTTTGGGCAGTTCCTGGTCCTAGTATAGCCTCACACAACTGGTGGTAGTTGACCCATGCCGGTGTCCATATGGTTTGAATTCTTTCCATATAGGCATAAAATGCTGTTGGGTTTTTCCTAGGATCTGGGGACTCTGCAACTATATTTGCGAGGTCGTTGCCATACCATGGTTTGTGGTGTTGGCTCTGTACGATGTATGGTTCGTTCGTCCTGGCTGCATTATCTGGGTTGCGTATTCTCTGTACTTGTGCTGGATACAGAGAAACAGGCAATGATGACCGTCTTTCAGCATTTCTAGTCGCATAGATATCTTGGCATGGTGGTTCATGGGGTGAAATCCAGTTTCCACAATTTGGGCAATGTTCATATCCTTCTGGAACGCAAAACTGACATACCGGACACAATCTTTCTGGAAAATATGTCAGTTTATTCTGTACATTATGCACCTGGGCATGAAAAGCTGTAGAGGCTGTGTCTTGATCCCTTGCTTCTCCTCTTCACCTGATTTGCACCCTTTCGCCTATAGTTCCTGATTGTGGACAATTGTTTACTGGACTCATAGCTTGATTCCAGGTGTCCACCACTCGTTTAAACATGAGGGGAGCTTTAGGTGGCTAGTTTCTTTGGTTGGTCTTGTTGGGGTTTCTTGTGATAAAGTATCAGGACACTGGGGCATATTCTGTACACATAGCTCAGGTAACTCATTCGGATTTTCAACCACAGATCCTTTCAAGATAGGGCTGATTATTCGTCACTCTTTTCCTGGTTCATCTCTTTTCAATTTCACTGTTAGTGAGCTTGCAGATGATTCAATTCTGTTCATACTAGGGGTACCTGGGTGTGCATGCATGTCTGGGTATAGGGGTGGGGTATAGTGTGGAGGTGCTGTTGCTGGACTAGGTCTCAGTGGTCATTAATTCACTTGGTACCTCTTGCTGCTTTAAAATTGTTCGGCTTGCTCCCGAGTCTATAAAGCATTGATATTGGTGACCTGTTGGCAGTACAAGGGTCACTTGATCATTTTCTTGTTCAGATGGTGTTTTGGCAGGGAGGTACCTCGGGAAGCCACTTCTTCATGCTTTAGGTTTTTCTTGCTAGTTTTCACACCATTCCTTGTATTTTTTGCAATTCTTCTTGAAATGTCCTTTTTGCTTGCAGAAATAACACTTTCTGTCATCTTGCTTGGTTCCTTCTTTTGAGTTCCTTCCTGTGGCCCCTTGCGTTGGGCTTCTGATTTTCCACTTGCTTTGTTCCTGGACAACGTGAACTGTTACCTTCGGTATGGCATTCTTTCTTTGGCTTTTCTTATTTGTTCATTTTCTCTTTCTTGTGCTACAGTGATCCAGATGGATACTTGATCTCTACAATTATGCTTAATTATCCAACTCTTGTTACAGGAGGCAAATTTTTATTCCTTTCAAAGCTTTCCTCCCCTCCCTGTTACTAACAATATCCACGGGTTTGTCGGGCCCTGACATCTTTACAGACCGCGCTCCCATGCCTGGGTGAACGTGCGCGGAACCCCTCCTGATGTGGTATTTTAGTAACTCCTTATGAGGGACTTAAAATCTCCTTTTAGAGCTTTATTATCCAACTCTTGTTACAGGAGGCAAATTTTTCCCATTTCTCTAGGTCTAGTGTCCCTTCTGACGGAAAACCTGCTCTTTTGAAAAAAAATTCTTATTCCTTTCAGAGCTTTCTTCCCCTCCCTGTTACTAACAATATCCACGGGTTTGAACCCCTCCTGATGTGGTATTTTAGTAACCCCTTATGAGGGACTTAAAATCTCCTTGTGAGACGCTGACTCTGAAGAATCTCTTCTATCCTTGTACCTAAAGAGCTCCTTAAATCCGTCTGTGGACAAATGACTGGGGTTGTAGTGTTGTCCCTTCCTCCCTGTATTGGTGGAAAATCTGTTAGTACTGCTCCCCAAGTGAGACCTGCATAATAGATTATTTCTTCTGGATCACTGAGATGCGTCCCTAATATTATTGTTAAGTCACTCCAAGGGTCTATCCCTTCTGCCTATATAGACTCCTGCTTGTACCAGTACCCCTGTTGTTCCTTGTGTTCTTGGTGAACTCCCCACTATTCTTGGAATACGTTCACCTTGTGTCTCTTTCAGACAGTAGCTGTTCTTTATTACTGACCCAATCCTACCCCTTAACTGTCTTGCATAGGGACATACAATATATACAGTACAATGTGTGCAGGAGAATCTAGTTACTGACACTGGTTTCATTATTCAGCAGACAACCCGACTCCCCCCCACCTTTTCAAAAGCATATTGGCAGAGTACATACAACAGTGCAAGGATACAAAAACAAGGATGACAGTAAATGCTATATCTGTTATCTGTGTGCACGGCAGCTGTTTGAGGCTGCACGGGCACATGGGTCTTAGACCTGGGATTATGTGGTTCCTAGGCCAATAGGTTATGATGTTAGATCAATCATTCTTAATGTAATGTTCCAACAATTCCCTTTTTTAAATGACAACCTATTTTACAATAAAATTCATCATCATTTTCCACATAACCAAATGAGACTTCAGTGCTTGTAATTGCCACCAATCTCGGTGCTACGGACCCTTTGTATTTTCTTAACACAACAACACAGGTACAAGATTTGCATATACCTCTTTGGTTATTTATCAATTCAAACTGTTTATCAGCATTAGAATACACCTTGGCCATACGCCACCTTTTAAAAATATAACTTTTTTCTGGATATTTGATTAATTTCCCCTGTACACTTGTGACAAATTAGCTGAAGATATTTACCCACAATTCAACAATATAACATAAATGTATGGTACCTTAAAAAATTTCTTCTGACTGACACTGGGCTCTTTAAGATATTCTCTGACCTTCCCGACTGGACTTCCGCAGATTCATTCAAGAAACGCTGATTCAAATGAGCAGGTAGAAATCTACACATTTCTCACTTACCGGTTTTTTTTATCAGCGGTTCCTGAAAGATCAGAGGATTTGTTGCCAGTGGAGGAGATGCTGGAATATCTCCGGACGATGCTCCCAAAATGTTAGGGTATGTTAACCTATTCAGGTCTGGTCTATAAACTCTCTGCAGTCATCAGTCAGAATTCTGTTTCTTTTGCAACCGGTTGGAGATCAGTGAATGAAAAGGTGACACAGGATCATATGTTACCTAAGCAGACCATAGTTGACCTGCTTAGGGGCCATATAAGGTTTATTTTTATAGCTCAAAGACAAAGGATTCATGTTTGCCAATACATTTAGCCAATCAGAATACACCATGTATGTCTCAAAAACTGTAATACATCAATTGTCATACAAGATTATAATTAGCAATTAGAACATTCTAGAAAATGGTTAGTGCTTCGTTTATCAGTCTTTCGGACATAAACTTCTTTCCAATTAGCCTTGGATACATCTGGCGTTGCCTTGTCCTTGAACACGTCATGCTTTAAAACAAGATATTCGAGGTATATAGTCTGAATATATCTGTCCAATATTTTTAAGGATACACGAACACATTTTGTGATTAACAGTAAATATCTTAATCAATGCAAAAAAGCGTGAATCAATATATTTGCTATACTGCGGAAGCTCCTACACCATCAGTTACATGAATTAGAGGGCTGTGTATGTATGCAAGCTCGTTGCACATGTAATATGTACAGTATGTGTGCCAGCTTCCCGAGAGTGTAATGGCAGTATATGAAGGCTCTGTGTGTAATATGTGTAGGGTTGTTCAAATATGTGTGCCCAAGCTCCCCAGGTGTGTAATATGTATAAGGGGTTATGTGTGTTAGCTCCCCGGGTGTGTAATATGTATAAGCATATAAGGGGTTATGTGTGTGAGCTCCCCAGGCGTGATAGGTGGGCTGTTTGCACGTGATCTCCCAGGGTGTGTAATATGTGTAGGGAAGCTATTGTATGTGATACAGACCTTCCAACCTGACCCGCCCCACTAGGTACAAAATGCTCTGTTTCTGGACTATACCTCTTAATTTATGATTTCCATCACCTGTGTTGAACTAGTTAAATGATAAGAAAGCTGTTTCTTCACAGGTGATGGCAATAATAAATTAAGAGGGAAGTCCAGAAACAGAGCATTTTGTACCTAGTGGGGGGGGGGGGG
The DNA here is from genome assembly GCF_028390025.1 of Pseudophryne corroboree. Lineage (NCBI taxonomy): Eukaryota > Metazoa > Chordata > Amphibia > Anura > Myobatrachidae > Pseudophryne > Pseudophryne corroboree. The sequence continues at coordinate 194,898,665 of NC_086449.1, read as the reverse complement.
GTCATGTTGGAGGGTATGTATGATATTTGGAGGAGGGGTTGAGGGGGGTGGGTAGAGGTCGGTTGAAGGGGGGGGCCCCATGATTTCTGTTGCTGGCCCTGAATGGGGGTAAGGTGCAATGAGGGAGATTGCTACTATTTCAGTGTGTCCCCTGCAGAATGAGGGAAGGTAGGCAACTTTAATACTGTTCTCCCACACCTGCACAGCTCTGACGTGACTCTGCCCTTCTTCCAGCGAGCTGCACATGAGACTTGCTGTAAACAAGCTATTTCACAAATTCTTCACTACTGTAAGTTTCATTTCTGTGTCTGCTCCTTCTCATACTGTTTATAGCTCCATGTTTTTGCATTTATAAAGACCCTGTTGTAGGTAACTGCCTTCTGCAGTTCTGATATCCTACTACCGCCCTGTGGCCATCTATACAATTACAAGTCTCTGAAAGTTGTTATCTACACAAATCACCATGTGGTATATTTTTCTTTATATTTGTTATTCTTTACATATATTTCTCTACATATAAAAGTATTAATTTACATTCATTTACAGAGTAGAGGAGTGCCTCCACAGGCAGTTATGTAAACACTACAGATTAGAACAAACAAGGGGATGCCCTTATTTGTCAAATAACATGTTACTGTAATTGAACTTTATATTGTATCACTGATTCTGTCTTTATAATGGCGCCAGTATGTCTCAAATACACCAAAAAGCCACCTACTACTACTAAGCACAGTATACTAAAACCAGTTGAAATACAGAGCCCCTGCCCTGACCCTACATCTGATTTATACGTAGCCCCAACAGCAGTTAGTCTGTGACACTCTGCCTAATTCAAGGTTGATTGCAAAACAACATTTTCCTCTAATGGACAAAACCATGTGCAGTGCAGGTAGGGCAGATATAACGTGCAGAGAGAGTTAGATTTGTGTGGGGTGTGTTCAAACTGAAATCTAAATTGCAGTGTAAACATAAAGCAGACAGTATTTATCCTGCACAGAAAAAATATAACCCATCCAAATCTAACTCTCTCTGCACATATTATATCTGCCCCACCTGCAAGTGCACATGGTTTTGCCAATTAGAGGAAAATTTTGTTTTGTAATCAACCTTGAATTAGGCCCTTTGTGCCTATTGTCATGAAAACAGTCCAAGCTGAAATGAAGGTGATCATTACCGAATTCAAGTCTGATCTTACTGAACTGGGATCTCACACATACAAGCTAGAACAAGAGATCACAGATCTGAGATCAGAATCTGAAACCTACAAAGGCCATATCAAAGACCATATAATCAGTTGCTACTTACTTTCTCCCCTCTTACCTAGAGAGCTTTTATTGACCCTCACGGGAAGTATTTCCATCCTGTTACGACGGGGGAACACAGCTGGTGGAAGGAATCTGAATTACTATTACACCAAGTTCCTCCTACATTCACATGTTGGCGGTTATAAGAGACTTGTTGTGTTGCCGATAATACACTATTGTATGTTGTTTTAATTTTTTTAACATGTACACGGAATATATATGAAAACTGAAAGTGCCTAAGAAGCATCCATACGATATGATAAGTATAATATCTCAGTGGTATGGATGTTAGCGCAATTCTTGTTGGTTCTTTTTATTGGTTGTATTGTATGAGTTGGGTGACTCATTTTCCAATCAGGTGCTGTTTTTATCCTGGTACGCCTAATAATCATTGTCAATTTTAGAGTTTAAGTACGCTATTACATCTGGCCCACAATGTTGTTCAATTATGTTCAAAAAACTAGCAATGAATGAATTGACACAGTGGATATAAATGTTGATCATTTTCTACTTTGTTCCTGGCAATGGAATTGTAACACTGAAATCTCTTAAATATTTGTAATCATGTTTCAGGATAGTCTAACCTGCTTTCTAATACCCCTTTCACACCTCCAGTGCCGTCCCACCCAAAAATTGGAAATGGGTCCTTCCCGGGTGGGATCCAGCATTGGACGCTGCTGCTGGCTTCCCCGACCTGGCAATATGCCGGGCGGGTTGCTATAGCAGCGGGGGACGGAGCCGGCAGCGGGGGCGGAGGCGGCGCTGGGAGATGAGATCATCTCTGCGCCGCCTCCCCCTGTTGTAGCTATTCGCGGCTAAACCCAACACTTACGGGAACTATATGCGAAAAGAACAATTAAATATCGCCCCATGATCTCCCATCACTTTAGAGGGGAGATTAGGCGCCATATAACAAGTGAATACCGCCCATTATGTCAGCATGAGAAAGTTGACATGGTCGTAATGTAACCATGTTCCTAATGTCGACACTGACCATGTCACACGGATGATATGTTGACATTGTTAGCATTGTTTTCTTCTGATTCTAACATGAACAGCAAACCATACCCTAGCACTAACTGTAAGCTTCCTGCAAATGTCGACATTATGTCAACGTCAACGTTTCTGATGTCAACATTCTGACAATGTTGACATTTTGCAGTTGTTATTGTCCACTTTCTGCTCTTGGCATTGTTAATGTGAACGCCGCCTTTGTGACTGCATACCCTACAATTACCCTTTTTCTGGATCCACTCTATCTTATGCTCTTTCAGCCTCAGCAATATCATCAGTGGCAAACGCAGGATTTTCATTGGGGGTTTCCATACATGTATGTCACTGCATGGATATATATATATATATATATATATCTATCACTGAACAGATGTTTCACTCCTGAGTGACGAACCATATGCAACACACACACACACACACACTATATATATATATATATATATATATATATATATATATATATATAAGGACCATGGGGAATAGACGGGCTCCGCAGGAGACTGGGCACTCTAAAGAAAGATTTAGTACTACCTGGTGTGCACTGGCTCCTCCCTCTATGCCCCTCCTCCAGACCTCAGTTAGAATCTGTGCCCGGCCAGAGCTGGGTGCTTTTAGTGAGCTCTCCTGAGCTTGCTAATAAGAAAGTATTTTAGTTAGGTTTTTTTTTGTTTGTTTTTTTTCCAGAGAGCTTCTGCTGGCAACAGACTCTCTGCTACGTGGGACTGAGGGGAGAGAAGCAAACCTACTAACTGCGGCTAGGTTGCGCTTCTTAGGCTACTGGACACCATTAGCTCCAGAGGGTTCGAACACAGGATCTTAACCTTGGTCGTCCGTTCCCGGAGCCGCGCCGCCGTCCCCCTCGCAGAACCAGAAGTCAGAAGCCGGCAGAAGCAAGAAGACATCGAAATCGGCGGCAGAAGACTCCTGTCTTCACATGAGGTAGCGCACAGCACTGCAGCTGTGCGCCATTGCGCCCACACTACCCACACACTCCGGTCACTGTAGGGTGCAGGGCGCAGGGGGGGGCGCCCTGGGCAGCAATTAGGATACCTCTTGGCAAAAAGACACATATATACAGCTGGGCACTGTATATATGTACGAGCCCCCGCCATTTTATTACACAGACCCGGGACAGAAGCCCGCCGCTGAGGGGGCGGGGCCTTCTTCCTCAGCACTAACCGGCGCCATTTTCTCTTCACAGCTCCGCTGAGAGGAAGCTCCCCAGGCTCTCCCCTGCAGTATCAAGGTAGAAAAAGGGTAAAAAGAGAGGGGGGGGCACATAAATTTAGGCGCAAATTATCATAAACAGCAGCTACTGGGTAAACACTAAATTGCTGTGTAATCCCTGGGTTATATAGCGCTGGGGTGTGTGCTGGCATACTCTCTCTCTGTCTCCCCAAAAGGCCTTGTGGGGTCCTGTCCTCAATTAGAGCATTCCCTGTGTGTGTGCGGTGTGTCGGTACATTTGTGTCAACATGTTTGACGAGGATGGTTACGTGGAGGCAGAACAAGTGCAAGTGAATGTGGTGTCGCCGCCGACGGCGCCGACACCTGATTGGATGGATATGTGGAAGGTGTTAAATGATAACGTAAGCTCCTTGCATAAAAGGTTGGATAATTAGTCAGGGTCTCAACCCGTGTCTGATTCTACAGCTCAGAGGCCGTCAGGGTCTTAAAAGCGCCCACTATCCCAGTTGGTTGACACAGATGTCGACACGGATTCTGACTCCAGTGTCGATGACGATGAGGCAAAGTTGCAGCCTAAAATGACTAAAGCCATCCGATACATGATTATAGCAATGAAGGATGTATTGCACATATCGGAGGAAAACCCTGTCCCTGACAAGAGGGTTTATATGTTTGGGGAGAAAAAGCAAGAAGTGACTTTTCCCCCTTCACATGAATTAAATGAGTTATGTGAAAAAGCGTTGGATTCCCCTGATAGGAAAGTACTGATTTCCAGAAGATTACTTATGGCGTATCCTTTCCCGCCAACGGATAGGTTACGCTGGGAATCCTCCCCTAGGGTAGACAAAGCGTTGACGCGCTTATCTAAGAAGGTGGCCCTGCCGTCACAGGATACGGCCGCCCTAAAGGATCCTGCGGATAGGAAGCAGGAAGGTATCCTGAAGTCTGTTTATACACATTTTGGTACTCTTCTGAGGCCAGCAATTGCTGCGGCCTGGATGTGTAGTGCTGTAGCAGCATGGACGGATACTCTGTCTGAGGAGTTAGATACCCTGGACAGGGAGACTATTTTACTGACCCTAGGACATATCAAAGACGCTGTCCTATATACGCGGGATGCCCAGAGGGACATTTGCCTGCTGGGCTCTAGAATAAACGCAATGTCGATTTATGCCAGAAGGGTCTTATGGACTCGGCAATGGACAGGTGATGCCGACTCTAAAAAACACATGGAGGTGTTGCCTTATAAGGGTGAGGAATTGTTTGGGGACGGTCTCTCGGACCTAGTTTCCACGGCTACGGTTGGGAAGTCAAATTTCTTGCCATATATTCCCTCACAGCCAAAGAAAGCACCGTATTACCAAATGCAGTCCTTTCGTTCACAGAAAAGCAAGAAAGTCACATGCAGCTAGTTCCCAGGAACAAAAGTCCTCCCCGGCTTCCACTAAATCCACCGCATGACGCTGGGGCTCCACAGGCAAAGCCAGGAGCGATGGGGGCGCGTCTCCGAAATTTCAGCCACCAGTGGATTCGCTCACGGGTGGATCCTTGGGCTATACAAATTGTGTCTCAAGATACAAGCTGGAATTCGAGGTGACGCCCCCTCACCGTTACCTAAAATCGGCCTTGCCAGCTTCCCCCAGGGAAAGGGAGGTAGTGTTGGCAGCAATTCACAAGCTATATCTCCAGCAGGTGGTAGTGAAGGTTCCCCTCCTTCAACAGGGAGGGGGTTACTATTCCACCATGTTTGTGGTACCGAAACCGGACGGTTCAGTCAGACCCATTTTGAATTTAAAATCCCTGAATATTTATCTGAAGAAATTCAAGTTCAAGATGGAATCGCTCAGAGCGGTCATTGCAAGCACGGAGGAAGGGGATTTTATGGTGTCTCTGGACATCAAGGATGCATACTTACATGTCCCCATTTATCCACCTCATCAGGAGTACCTCAGGTTTGTGGTACAGGACTGTCATTACCAATTCCAGACGTTGCCGTTTGGCCTGTCCACGGCACCGAGAATATTTACCAAGGTGATGGCGGAAATGATTGTGCTCCTTCGGATACGAAGCCATTCCCTTCGGCAGGTTCCATGCGAGGATCTTTCAGTGGGATCTGTTGGACAAGTGGTCCGGATCGCATCTTCAGATGCATCGGCTGATCACCCTGTCCCCCAGGGCCAGGGTGTCTCTTCTGTGGTGGCTGCAAAGTGCTCACCTCCTCGAGGGCCGCAGGTTCGGCATACAGGACTGGGTCCTGGTGACCACGGATGCAAGCCTCCGAGGATGGGGGGCAGTCACTCAAGGAAGAAACTTCCAGGGGCTGTGGTCAAGTCAGGAGACTTGTCTGCACAACAATATCCTGGAACTAAGGGCCATATACAACGCCCTGAGTCAAGCGGAGCCTCTGCTTCGAAATCAACCAGTGCTGATTCAGTCAGACAACATCACTGCAGTGGCCCATGTAAACCGCCAGGGCGGCACAAGAAGCAGGGTGGCAATGGCAGAAGCCACCAGGATTCTTCGTTGGGCGGAGAATCACGTACTAGCACTGTCAGCAGTGTTCATTCCGGGAGTGGACAACTGGGAAGCAGACTTCCTCAGCAGGCACGACCTCCACCCGGGAGAGTGGGGACTTCATCAAGAAGTCTTCACGCAGATTGCAAATCGATGGGAACTGCCACAGGTGGACATGATGGCGTCCCGTCTCAACAAAAAGCTAAAAAGGTATTGCGCCAGGTCAAGGGACCCTCAGGCGATAGCTGTGGACGCACTAGTAACACCGTGGGTGTTCCAGTCGATCTATGTGTTTCCTCCTCTTCCTCTCATACCAAAGGTGCTGAGAATTGTAAGAAAAAGAGGAGTGAGAACAATACTCATTGTTCCGGATTGGCCAAGAAGGACTTGGTACCCGGAATTGCAAGAAATGCTCACAGAGGACCCATGGCCTCTGCCTCTCAGACAGGACCTGTTACAACAAGGGCCCTGTCTGTTCCAAGACTTACCGCGGCTGCGTTTAACGGCATGGCGGTTGAACGCCGGATCCTAGCGGAAAAAGGCATTCCGGATGAAGTTATTCCTACGCTGATAAAGGCTAGGAAGGACGTGACAGCAAAGCATTATCACCGTATATGGCGAAAATATGTTGCTTGGTGTGAGGCCAGGAAGGCCCCTACAGAGGAATTCCAGCTGGGTCGATTCCTGCACTTCCTACAGTCAGGAGTGACTATGGGCCTAAAATTAGGGTCCATAAAGGTCCAGATTTCGGCCCTATCCATTTTCTTCCAAAAAGAACTGGCTTCACTGCCTGAGGTTAAGGGAGTGCTGCATATTCAGCCCCCTTTTGTGCCACCAGTGGCACCTTGGGATCTTAACGTGGTGTTGAGTTTCCTGAAATCCCACTGGTGTGAGCCACTTAAGACCGTGGAGCTAAAGTATCTCACATGGAAAGTGGTCATGCTGTTGGCCTTAGCTTCGGCTAGGCGTGTGTCAGAATTGGCGGCTTTGTCATGTAAAAGCCCCTATCTGGTTTTCCATATGGATAGGGCAGAATTGCGGACTCGTCCGCAATTTCTGCCAAAGGTGGTGTCATCCTTTCATTTGAACCAACCTATTGTGGTGCCTGCGGCTACTTGTGACTTGGAGGATTCCAAGTTGCTTGACGTAGTCCGGGCTTTGAAGATTTATGTGACCAGAACGACTGGAGTCAGGAAGACTGACTCGCTGTTTGTCCTGTATGCATCCAACAAGCTGGGTGCTCCTGCTTCAAAGCAAACTATTGCTCGCTGGATCTGTGGCACGATTCAGCAGGCTCATTCTGCGGCTGGATTGCCGCATCCAAAATCAGTGAAAGCCCATTCCACAAGAAAGGTGGGCTCTTCTTGGGCGGCTGCCCGAGGGGTCTCGGCATTACAGCTTTGCCGAGCTGCTACTTGGTCGGGTTCAAACACATTTGCAAAGTTCTACAAGTTTGATACCCTGGCTGAGGAGGACCTTGAGTTTGCCCATTCGGTGCCGCAGAGTCATCCGCACTCTCCCGCCCATTTGGGAGCTTTGTTATAATCCCCATGGTCCTTACGGAGTCCCCAGCATCCACTAGGACGTTAGAGAAAATAAGATTTTACTCACCAGTAAATCTATTTCTCGTAGTCCGTAGTGGATGCTGGGCGCCCGTCCCAAGTGCGGACTTTCTGCAATACGTGTATATAGTTATTGCTTACTAAAGGGTTATGTTATGTGGCATCAGTTGAGTGATGCTTGTTTGTTGTTCATACTGTTAACTGGGTTAGTTTATCACGAGTTATACGGTGTGATTGGTGTGGCTGGTATGAGTCTTACCCTGGATTCCAAAATCCTTTCCTTGTAATGTCAGCTCTTCCGGGCACAGTTTCCTTAACTGAGGTCTGGAGGAGGGGCATAGAGGGAGGAGCCAGTGCACACCAGGTAGTACTAAATCTTTCTTTAGAGTGCCCAGTCTCCTGCGGAGCCCGTCTATTCCCCATGGTCCTTACGGAGTCCCCAGCATCCACTACGGACTACGAGAAATAGATTTACCGGTGAGTAAAATCTTAGTTTATATATATATATATATATATATATACACACACACACACACACACACACACACACACACACACACACACACACACACACACACAGTACATTTGAACATATACATAGACATACATATAGCATATTACACACAGCAGACAGACACACACACACATATCCACATCCCCATTCCCCATTAGCACCTGGCCAACACAATGCATTATAGACATCCTCCCCCATTGCCCCCACCCACTGAGTCTCCTCGATTGATGATACTATACACTCGCCTGCCTGCTGTAGAGAGGAGACTGTCTCACTGTTTCAGCATTTTCCCCCTTTGCCGCGACCCCGCACCTCTTCCGGCTCCCTGAACTCCCCCTGCAAGAACTGCTGCCTCAGATGAGCTCCGCGCTGCTGCTGCAGTTCCCTTCCCCGTACAGGCACGATAGCTAGTCACTGAGGGCTGTAACACACTGGCCGGTTTCTCCCGGATGCCATCCGGGAGAAACCGGCAGAGTCTCGCACACAGGACAGCTTTGAGCCGTGTGTAATGCTGTGCGCATGCGCAGCATCAGACACGGCTTGGAAAAAAACCGTTGTGTGTGAAAGCTCCCCTTCACACACACGGTTCACTGGCTGCAAAGACGGCCCGGCGGCCGCCCGGCCGCCGGACCTTCCAGTGGTGAGACCCGGCTGCAACCCGGCAGCCGGGCTGGGGCCGTGCAGTGTGAAGGGATCCTAGCCCTCACACTTTTAACTACAATGCCGGCACAGGAAAAAGCCGTCCGGCTTTTTCCCGGCCGGCAAAAGCCGGGTAGTGTGTTTTAGCCCTGACTGTGTCTCTGTTAGGACGCTGCCTGCTGCCGGAGCCGCGTCACAGACACAGCCTGCCCGCCTAAGCTCCTCACTTGAAGCGGGATGTACCGCTATAAAAACAAAATACATACGTCTTCAGTTCTGACGGATCGGCGGCCAGGGGGGTTTCTGGGTACTCAGAACCCCCCCCCCCCCCCCCCTGCATGCGCGTATGATAGCATGTCCACTTGGCCTGATCTTACCCCACTACCATTTGTACATAACATACTACATCACACTTATCGGCACCTGCTCCGCCTCCACGTAAGCGTCCTCCTCAAACATGTCGACACAGCCGTACCGACACACCGCACACACACACAGGGAATGCTCTGACCGAGGACAGGACCCCACAAAGTCCTTTGGGGAGACAGAGAGGGAGTATGCCAGCACACACCAGAGCGCTATATAACAGAGGGATTTACACTAACAGAAAGTGAATTTTCCCCCAATAGCTGCTTATATCACCTTTTGCGCCTAAATTTATGTGCCCCCCCTCTCTTTTTTACCCTTCTTGTAGTCTATACTGCAGGGGAGAGCCTGGGGAGCGTCCTTCCAGCGGAGCTGTGAAGAAAAAATGGCGCCGGTGTCCTGAGGGAGATAGCCCCGCCCCCTCCGCGGCGGGCTTCTCCCGCTTTTTTAATAATGTGTATGGCGGGGGATTAGGCACATATACAGTTTAAAACTGTATTATGTGCACATTTGCCAAAAAGGTATACATATTGCAGCCCAGGGAGCCCCCCCCCAGCGCCCTGCACCCACCAGTGACCGGAGCGTGTGGTGTGCTGTGGGAGCAATGGCGCACAGCTGCAGTGCTGTGCGCTACCTTATTGAAGACCGGAGTCTTCAGCCGCCGATTTTCTCCTGGTTCTTCCGTCTTCTGGCTCTGCAAGGGGGACGGCGGCGCGGCTCCGGGAACGGACGATCGAGGTCGGGCCCTGTGTTCGATTCCTCTGGAGCTAATGGTGTCCAGTAGCCTTAGAAGCACAAGCTAGCTGCAAGCAGGTAGGTTTGCTTCTCTCCCCTCAGTCCCTCGTAGCAGTGAGTCTGTTGCCAGCAGATCTCACTGAAAATAAAAAACCTAACAAATACTTTCTTTTCTAGTAAGCTCAGGAGAGCCCACTAGGTGCATCCAGCTCTAGCCGGGCACAGATTCTAACTGAGGTCTGGAGGAGGGGCATAGAGGGAGGAGCCAGTGCGCACCGGATGTAGTACCTAATCTTTCTTTTAAGAGTGCCCAGTCTCCTGCGGAGCCCGTCTATTCCCCATGGTCCTTACGGAGTACCCAGCATCCACTACGGACTACGAGAAATAGAATTACCGGTGAGTAAATTCTTATTTTTACCTTTAACTATTCTGCATCTGCCCCACTCAGTACTGATAGATTCACTTTCTTTTCCTGGACAAGCAAGTAGGTGGCAAATGGTAATGAAGAGGGATGTTATTTCTGTGCACTATGGCTCTCAATATGGGCTGGTGGTCTGTGTGCAAATATATATATGGTAAAGGGCTAAAGTTAGAAGAGTACTAATATATACACAAAATAATTTTCCAATCATACAGCTCTCACTGTGTTCATCATAGAAAGAATAAAGTCAATGATATTCAATTGTCCAGTAAAAGTCTCTATTTTGGTTTTCGGTCTTTTTGTTGTCCCACAAGAAGGCGTCCTATGTCCCTACCAGTCCTCACGATGTTTGTTTGTATGAAAAAGATGTATAAAAATAAATTATGTGCATAAAAACCAATTATGATCTATATATTAATTCTAAGGCAGACTTCCTCCGTTTCAAACTTATGCTCTCATCCTTTAGTGCTGCCATTTCTCTTGCTAAACAGTCATACTTCAAGAACCTCCTCTCCTCCCAGTCTTCCAACCCCCAGCGCCTCTTTGCCACTCTCAACTCACTCCTCTGCCCACCTCCACCCCGTCTCCCCTACTCTCTCTCTGCTCTTGACTTTGCCACTTACTTCACATCCAAAATTGACTCCATACGTCAGGACATCACATCACACCAGACCATCAGTAACCAGCCTTCTCCCATCCCTTACCAACCCTCCCCATCCCTCGCACCTACTCTGACATCTTTCTCCCATGCATCTGGAGAGGAAGTCATGGCCCTCATTCGTTCCTGTCCCCTCACCACCTCCCCACTTGACCCTATCCCCTCCCGCCTCCTCCGCTACCTCTCTCCTTCTGCTTGTTCCCATCTTTTCCACCTTCTCAATCTCTCCTTCTCATCAGGCACTGTCCCCTCTGCCTTCAAGCATGCACTCATCTCTCCTATTCTTAAAAAACCTACCCTTGATCCAAACACTCTCTCCAACTACCGACCCATCTCTCTCCTCCCTTTTGCCTCCAAACTCCTTGAGCGTATTGTCTACAACCGCCTTACTTCCTTTCTTTCCTCACACTCACTGCTCGACCCATTCCAGTCTGGCTTCCATCCTCTCCACTCCACTGAAACTGCCCTTACAAAAGTATGCAATAACCTCCATGCTGCTAAATCTATGGGACACTACTCTCTACTTATTCTACTTGATCTCTCTGCTGCTTTTGACACTGTGGACCATCCTCTCCTACTGCAAATCCTTCACTCCATTGGTCTGTGTGACACTGCCCTCTCTTGGCTGTCCTCCTACCTTTCTGACCGTTCATTCTCTGTCTCCTCTCATGACTCCACCTCCCCCTCACTTCCACTAACTGTAGGGGTACCCCAAGGTTCTGTCCTTGGTCCTCTTCTCTCTCTATACGTCCTCACTAGGTAAGCTCATTAGTTCTTTTGGTTTCCAATATCATCTCTATGCTGATGACACTCAAATCTATCTTTCCTCTCCAGACCTCTCCCCTGCTCTCCTCACTCGTATCTCCAACTGCTACCTCTTCCTGGATGTCCCAGCGCTTTATTAAACTTAACATGTCTAAGGCCGAGCAGATCATCTTCCCTCCCTCCCGCATAACCTCACCTCCTACAATCTCATTATCTATTGATGGCACTACTATCTCCTCTAGCCCCCAAGTGCACTGTCTTGGAGTAATCCTTGACTCCTCCCTCTCCTTCAAACCACACATTCAGCACCTCTCACAAACCTACCGTTTTCATCTAAAAAAATATTTCCAGGATCATACCCTTCTCTGACCCAGGATGCTACTAAGACTCTTATCCACTCACTGGTCATCTCCAGACTGGACTACTGTAATCTCCTCCTGACTGGCATTCCTGACAAATACCTCTCTCCACTCCAATCTATCCTCAATGCTGCTGCCCGGCTCATCTTCCTCACCAAACGCACTACGTCCACCTCTCCTCTCTTACTAGACCTTCACTGGCTCCCCTTCCCTTTCAGAATCCATTTCAAGCTTCTCACACTTGCTTACAAAGCCCTCACCCATTCCTCTCCCATCTACATCTCTGACCTTATCTCCCTCTACACTCCCACCCGTCCTCTTTGCTCTGCTAATGCACGCCGACTCTCCTGCCTACGGATTACTTCCTCCCACTCCTACCTCCAAGATTTTTCACGTGCTGCACCACTTCTCTGGAATTCCCTACCTCTCCCCCTCAGACTCTCCACCTCTCTACAAAACTTCAAATGGGCTCTCAAGACCCACTTCTTCACAAAACCCAGCCAAATCTCATCCTAACCCTCTGTTCTACGCTCTCTATGTACCCCATCTGTGTCACCCCTGTCTGTCTACCCCTCCCCTTTAGAATGTAAGCTCTCACGAGCAGGGCCCTCTTCCCTCATGTGCTTATCCTTTCTTAATTTAATAATCTTCAACTGCACCAAATCCAGCAGTCTTCTGCCACCTGATACTTATTCCAGTGTCATCTGCTGATGTAACTATGTTTATTTACCCTGTACTTGTCCTATACTGTCATCAACTGTAAGTTGCTGTTTTCCTGTTTGATTATTTGTTTATGTACTCTGTAATTGGGCGCTGCGGAACCCTTGTGGCGCCATATAAATAAAGGATAATAATAATATAAGGTTTCCACTGTGTGACCTATTTTGAGAGAACGTCTGAACGTAAAAATATGGCTGAGGTATAAAAATAAAGGTCTTTCCATGTAGATGTGCCAGTTGAAGAGAAAAATGAGATTGGAGCAACAGTTCAGTCATTACAAGGCAGCAAAGTTCCCATGTAAAGTCGATGGGAGAAGGCCATAAACTTTTCCTCTACCGCTAGACCCAAAATATTCACTTTATTTGTTTACCTTGCAAAGGCGATCATTACCCTTATCTACATAAGGCACTCAGTTTAGTGTCAGACCTGGTGTGTGCATGGTGTTCTATGATCAGTCCTAAAGTAAGCAAATACATTATTGCATACTTACCCTTAACAAAATGTCTCCCCCCACAGCAAAAAAAAATAAAAAATGTAAGAACCTTGCTGGAAGTTGTGAGCCTTTGAAAGAAAAAGAAAAAAGGAACCGTTGATTTCGACGTGGGGGTCCTGCAACCTCTCTGATGGTGGTGGTAGGGGGCAATGGCAGCCTCTTCAATTATCTTCATGTGACGAGCACTGTTTACCCACTCTAATGATAGTCATTGCCCATTGGCAGCCTCACTGATTCATGACCTTTTTGAGAATAAGTGAACACCATACAACTACCCAAATATGATATTTAGAAAGTTTGTATGTGTAAGTGATTATGCTTATGGCCACTTCAAAGTTCATGGTGAGGTGCTGGTAGTCTTTATGATGATGGTTATATTAGGGGTGTTGGTAGCCTTTCTGATGATTGCGACAGTAGGTGCTGGCAGCATCTTCAGTGGTCATAATGGCAGGCACTGGTGGTCTATCTGATGGTGGTGGTGTAGGTGCTGGCCTCCTCTTGATAGCTGTCATGGGGGCACTGGTGGATCTTTGAAGGTTGTTGCATAGTTGCTGGCAGAAGACTCTCTGATAGTCATGGGAGGGCACTGGTGGCATCTCCGATGATAGTTATGGTGGGAACACTGGTGGCCTCTCTGATTTATAACTTCTGTTAAAATAAGTAATTACTGCTCCACCACCAAAATATGACAAGATGTAAGTTTATATGTGTCAATCATCATGGGAGTTGTGGTGGGGTCACTGGTGATTTTCATCATTGTGGGGGCACTGGTGTGTTCTTTGATTTATGACTTTGGGGAGAGTAAGTGAGCACAGCAGCACTAACCAAATATGATAAGATGGTAGCTTGTATGTGTCATTGTTTGTGGGGGTGTTAGAGGGCTCTCCAATGTTTACTGTGCAGGACCAGTGAGTGGCCTCTCAAATGATTATGATGAAGGTGCTGGTGGCTTTTCCGATGGAAGTCATAGTGGGGTTGATGGTGGCCTCTCCCATGAGTACTGGTGGGCTCATTTATTGTTATTGTATAGGTGCTTGGGGCTTCTCCAATAGTCATTGCGGGGCCATTGGCAAACTCTATTATAGTCATAATGTGCTTGCTGGTGGCTTCTCTGATAGACATGGTGAGGGTGCTGACAACCTCTCTGATGGTCATGGTGAGAGCTCTGGTGCCCCCCCCCCCCCCCCCCCCCCCGATTCTGTTCATGATAGGGAACCTGGAAGCCTCTTTAATTCTTGAACTTAGAGAATAACACTGCACTACCACCCAAATATGACAACTTGAAAGTTTGCATATCTTAGTAGTTGTGGGAGTATTGGTGGTCCCTCAGATGGTCATGGTGGGGGTGCTGGCTGTCTTTTCAATGGTTGAGGTGAGGACACTTGCACCCTCTCCAATGGTAGTCATGGTGTAGGTGCTTGGGGCTTCTCCAATAGTCATTGTGGGGTCAATGACTACCTCTCTGATGGTTATAGTGTGATCATTCTTCATTCTGGTGGGAGCACCTGTGGCCTCTCTGATTCATGACCTTGGTAAGAGTAAGTAAGCACAGCAGGACCACCCAAATATGATAAGATGGCTTCTTGTATGTGTCAGGGGTTTTGTAGATCCTGTGGTCTCTCCAATGGCCATGATGAAGTTGCTGGTGGCCTCTTCAATGGAAGTCATGGTGGATGTGTTGTCAGTCTAACCAATTGTAGTGGTGGGGTGGCCTCTGTATCCCTGTACTCCTGACACTGAGAAGAAAAAGTGAGCACTGCATTTAACAGCCTCTCAGATGATGGTCATGGTGGGGGCACTGGCAGCCTCTCCCATGATGGTCATGGTGGCAGCCTCTCTGATTCATAACATTTGTGATAATAAGTGAGAATGGCATCACCAATACAGTAAATTCAAAGTTTGTATGTGACAGTGTTTGTAGGGGTGCAAGCATCCTCGCTGATAATTTTGGTGGGGGTGGTGGTGGCTTCTCTGTTGGTCATGGTGTAGTTGCTGACAGTCTCTCTGATGGTTGTGGTGGGGTGTTATTGGCATGTCTGATGATGGTTTAGACATGACATGTGACAATAAGTAAGCAGTCATGAGGGAAATAGGGGCCTCTACATGGGTCAAGGTGGGGATCCTGATGGCCACTTCAATGCTGTTGGCCTCAGTGATGGTGGTAAGGAGGTTCTGGCAGGCTTTGTGGTGGTAAGGGGCTTGTGGCCTCTGAATCCTGATCTTATTGAGAATATGGGGCTGATGCTAAGTCACGCGCAGACGCGACCGTGGCTGCATCTTATGCATCAGCCATGTCTGCATCTTTATGCTAATGTGTTGGTTGATTTCATTAATACTGGGACTCCCACTCACAGTGTATTGCAGCAGTTCATCGGACGCACCATAAAAGCTTGCATCAGGTGAAGTTTCACTGCCACCCCCCTGTTATCACCCTGGAAAGCCCACTGAATTCCACAAACCATATGTCCAATTCTGTTCTGTGTCTATGAGCAGGATGCATGCTCTGTGCAACTGAGATGCATGTGCAGAATTAAAAAAACGGCCAGCTGCATGCAGCACCGACACTGTGTGCGATCTGAATCAGGCCTAAGAGAGTACAGCACCACCATCCAAATATTAAGATGGTATGAATAATTTATAGCTTGTAGTGTTCTGGTAGCCTCTCCGTTGATGGTCATGGTGGTCTTATATTGTTATGAAGTTCACATTTCATCTGGACTTATATATTGGTATGATAAGCCTTTTCTCTTATGTCATAAAGGGGCTGATGCACAGTTGAGTGGAAATGATCAGAGATGAACATATACAGCTGCCTAATTTAATCTGCGCTGTAATGTGCAGGGTCATTTGTCCTGTTAATTACCCAATGAATCCTGGGAAGAGGCATCTGAGAGGTAAGTATAAGGATCTCCAGGGGTAGGTGACCAAGAGTATGAACCTACACATAGACGGACAGGGGGCTACTTGTAAATATACATATTTTTACATATATATATATATATATATATATATATATATATTCCAATGTACATCATTTCATTTTATTCAATCATGTTGAAAACAATCAGTTAAATAATTGACACAGTAGATAAAAAATAATATTTTGTTCCTTGCAATTGCATTGTAACACTGAAACCTCTAAGAAATATCTGTAATCATGTAGGAATAGTCTAACCTGGTTTCTTAGTGTTACACATACAACAGAATGTTGGTTGACATTGTTACTTATTGATTCCAGTGATCCGTACCCAGCAGAAAAGCATCTGGCATTTGGAAGGTACACTGGGTACCAGGTTGTTTTAGGTCATCCAAGTTGATCGACCCAAAGCAAACAAAGCAGGATTGTTACATAGAGGACATGGGGAAGTGCAGAAACATTGCAGGCTTCCCAGAAGGGAGCACTGGGTGTCTGCAAGCTCCAATTAAATCCTTTATGACAAAAGGAACACACTCACCATGGTAAATGCCAAAAGTAATATACAACTCCATGTTAACTTGGTAAGTTATGTACCATGGTAATCCTATACTTTTATTTTCTGAAGGTTTATGGTCATTGCACAGAGCTCAGAATGGCTTTGGAACCTCCAGAGTGAAGGTGTTGTGAAAAGTACCTGTATCTGGATGCCTGCTGTCTCTTGCTGTTTCAGCCTCAGCAATATGACAGTCTTTCCACTTGCCCTGATATAGTCCCAGTACAGGGTATATTTCTCTTTAGCTGATGTGCATTCTGCCCTTAATACTCACAGATCCATTGTCTTCTCCTGGACAGACAAGTAGGTGGGAAATGATGATGAGGAGGGGTTTACCGCTGTGCTAGCTGGAAGACATATTAGATTGTACAGGGTGAATGTTAGAAGTCTAATAATGTCTATTTTGCGCAAAAACTTCATATTATCATGTTTGTGTAATGACCCTCATTCTGAGTTATTCGCTCGCTAGCTACTTTTTGCAGCCGTGCAAACGCATAGTCGCCGCCCACGGGGGAGTGCATTTTCGCTTTGCAAGAGTGCGAACGCCTGTGCAGCCGAGCAGGTACAAACACATTTTGTGCAGAACAACACCAGTCCTGTAGTAACTTATTCTGTGCGATGATTGCTGCGACGAAGGTCCCGGGATTGACGTCAGATACCCGCCCTGCAAACACCTGGACACGCCTGCGTTTTTCCAAACACTCCCAGAAAACAGTCAGTTGACACCCATAAACTCCCACTTCCTGTCAATCTCCAATGCGATCGGCTGAGCGATTGGAATCGTCTCTTGAACCTGTGTAAAACAACGATGCTCTTTGTACCCATACGCCGTGCGTGCGCATTTCGGCTCATACGCATGCGCAGATTTGCCATTTTTTTTAATGATCGCTACGCAGCGAACAACGGCAGCTAGCGATCAACTCGGAATGAGGGCCCATGTCACTAGATTTCTCATGTTCTGCATCTGATCTCCAACTTATTATACTATAATATCTTGACTAGTGTTCACTCTAGGCAGTTTTAGCAGGGCGCCGCGCCCGATTGCCCGATTTTTAAGGGCAAAACCCACCCTGCCCTTTCTGCGGCACCCTGCTAAAACTGCCGCCCGCTTCCTGCCCTCACAGCGTGTAAAGATGCCGCGCGCATGCGCGCGGCATCCATTCACGCTGATAGAACGCTCCGTAGGTGCTGGGCATGCCCCCAACAGTGACGCCGCCCACGCCCCCTTTTTTTTACGTCTGCGGGCTGAACCACCCACTTTTATTACCGCAATGACCCGCCCCTATTTTGCATGACCACGCCCCCTTTTCGGCACGCGCGCGGCTTCTCCGTACACGCACGCTAGTGCCCTCTAGGTCCGGCGCCCTGCCCTGCCCGGATTCTAGAGTGAACATTATTAACTACAGAAGTGACAGATGCTGGGAATGAATAAACTATGTGGAAATGTCATGAGCATAAGAGTTTTCTCTTCTCTTGGGAAACTTTTTATTATTATGTTATAAATTTATTTTTATTATGGATTTAATATGATTGGCTTACAACTAATGAATGAATTAAGTAATGCAGTATATTTTGCAAGACGTTCATCTTACTATTATTGGTAGTTAGCAGCATGTTCTGTAAATATTGTTTTGAGGTACCACTTTCTGTCGCAGCTGCTTCTTTCAGGATTATCTCAGAGCTTGTTATGGGCTGAGTGCTCCCATGTCCAGACTAAGGGGCCCACTTATCAAACAATACTTGTGGCTATTTCTATGAAAACACCAGTTTTCAGGGTTAGCTGCAAAAATCAAGTATCCCTGCAATATATGTAAGAGGGACTGCAGCAGATAACGCCGATACCTGCTGCGAACCTTCCATTCCAGGCGGCAGCTGCATCCCCCATAGGTTTCTATGGGGGATGCAATGCTGCCAGATGTATCAATGGGGTCAATTCAATTTGGCAACTTATGAATAGCGCCGGGAATTAGCTCCCGACGCTATTCAATTCAGCTCCAGTTAAGTCGGCGATGGCCCGTTCTCGACGACTAAACAGGTTGAATTGTCGGGAGAACGAACATTCTCCGACTTAACTCCCCGGCGCAAGGCTGATTCCCGACAGAATCAGCCTCGCGCCGGCCGCGAGGCAGCACTTTTGTGGGGTTTCTTCTCTCATCCCCCGGGGATGAGAGAAGAATTCCCGACAATTGCGGGTAACTAGCAGCTGAATTGAATAGCGTCGGGAGCTAATTCCCGGCGCTATTCATAAGTTGCCGAATTGAATCGACCCCAATGATATTGGCCCCCAAAGCTGAAGAGGGCAGTAGCCCATTGTGGCCTATCAGCTACACATTGCATTTGTAGCCTGCAGAGAGCTCCCCCAGAACCCTCCCCATAAGTGGACTCCGTGGGGTATATTTACTAAAATGGGAGTTCTATTTAAGATGGGATGTTGCCCATAGCAACCAATCAGATTCCAGGTATTATCTTCTAGAAGGTGCTAGATAAATGAGAAGTAAAATCTGATTGGTTGCTATGGGCAATATCCCATCTTAAATAGAACTCCCATCTTAGTAAATTTACCCCCGTGTATGTGCGGTCAGGCTGGCCCCGCATGTGCCGCACCCCCGGCAGCCCTCACAGCACATCACAGGTATGGGCACCTTTCGGAGCTTCTGTCCCAGTGGGTGCTTATTACTACATCTACTTGATGTGATTGCATATTGCCACGAGATCCTGGGTGCTAATATTGTGCCCAGATCACACTGAATATGCGATCTATGATAAATGGGCCCATAATAAAATAAAGGAGTGTCTTTAGTCTTTAGTCAGGTTTATGGTATTGAACTGAAATAATTTTCATAACACCCCTATTACCAAACTCATTGCTCTTAATGCATATTTGCCTATTCTCTTGGAACCTGTGAGAGACTCCCAATTGTTCAGGTAGTCTCCCGTACCCCCAGAAAAGTAGGCAACCCTTCCGCATTCCTGCCCACTCGCTAGTTAGCAGAATGGGGAGAATGCTACTGGGAATCCGCAGTCCTCAAGGAAGGGGCATGACCTAGTGATGCATTTCTATGGTAAGTGCGTCATTTTGGTCCTGTCCCCTATGAAAAGATGCGCTATTTGCGATATTTTACCGTGAGGGGGTGTGACCTAATGATACGATTGTCCCCGCACTGTCCCCATCACGCCTACTTGCATCAAACCAGCAAAGTAGGTAAGTATGCCATGATGGAATAGTGATTAGGATATATTACTAATACACTCAGTCAATACGGGGGTCATCACTGTAACAGGCAGCAGTGTACTCTGTGCCATCCCCACCCCCTAAACTATACTTACCTACTTTTTATTAATTTTAGGGTGGGGGGCCAGACTGTCATGTCATCAGGCTCTGCCCAAAAGATGGGGAAATGCCCACAATTTGCAAGTCTGCGGGTAGGGTCAGAGGATGTAATTCATGTCTTTTAGCCCGTCCCCTTCACACAACGCTGGGTTTTCAATGCTTTTATCCTCATCCTGCCCACTTTACTAGGAAGTGGGCAAGATGCGGGAGAGCCACATGCCCTTCCGGGGCTGTGGAGGTCTACCCTAAAAATCGTCACCCGTAGCTTCCAGGAGGGTAGGTAAGTATGCCCTAAACCCGTGACAACATGACATCACACCTAGCGGGCGGGTCTGCCGACTCTGGTAAGTAGACCACTGCCCGGGCAGCTCCACAGGCATGGTACCTGCTATAACCTGGGTTATATTGTTTCTGTGCAGGGTAAATACTGGCTGCTTTATTGTTACGCTGCAATTTAGATTTCAATTTGAACACACCCCACCCAAATCCAACTCTCTCTGCACATGTTATATCTGCCCCCCCTCCCTTCCCCGCCCTGCAGTGCACATGGTTTTGCCCATTAGCTAACAAATTTGCTGCTGCGATCAGATCTAGGCCCACAGTCACATTGGCGTTTCTACCATGGATGCAATGTGTGCAGTGCACACGGGCCCCTGGGTCCAGGGGGGCCCACACCAAACACACTGCACCCATGTTGTTTTAATACTTACCTTTCCGGAGTCCTACGACGGACGCTGCAGCCGCTGCAAAAATCACTCCCAAAATGGTAATTAGTCTCCAGACCATGGCAGGCGCCATGTTTCCGGAGACCTGCGCATGCACAGTAGACTCTGGCCCCGGCGGCACCGTGGAGAGGAGGGGGCCCACCTGGAGTCTGCACACGGGCCCTCTCCTCTATTAAAATGCCACTGCACAGTCATGAAACAAGACTGGGTATTATCAGACAAACAAACCAGGATCCTGCTTGAACACTCACAATGTATAGGGGTATTTGATATCACAATATTATGAGTCTATTTATCATTACCTAGGCCCTGCTGTACAAGCGGCAACCCTAATTTCTGCATGTTTTTCACAAATGTAAATATCAGACCCATTCCTTATCTCAGCTTATAGAACACAAGTGGGACGCCATTCCATACTTTACTAAGGGGACATATGAATTACTTAATTCACAATGTTTTCAAAACTTGGCAGTGTTATCAGACACTATCACAGGAAGGCGTACAGAGCCCCAATGAAAGAGAAAAGCTGTTCATTATTGGAGAGCTTGTTAGGCAGAGATCATGTTAGATCCCTCCCCACTGGGGCTGCAGCTCCTCCTCCCCGCAGAACCTCCTCCCCACCACAGCATAGACAAAGCAAAATGACGGAAGCAACACAAGTTCAGTCACTGTTATATTAAAATAAATGAATGCAATAGTACAACGTGTTCATATATGATTTACATGCTTTTTTAATTTAATATTTTTGTTTCTACAGTATTCCTCTTTTCTTTTTTTCATGTGTCAAATGGAATTGCCTTTATAACAGTTTCTGAAGGGAACAGATTTCTGCTTCACTTACACCTCTGTGCTGTTCTAATTAACGGCACATGCAAATTATTTTGGAGTATGTACAGATTGAAATAGTGGAGGTAATACATAATGGCCCTCATTCCGAGTTGTTCGCTCGGTATTTTTCATCGCATCGCAGTGAAAATCCGCTTAGTACGCATGCGCAATGTTCGCACTGCGACTGCGCCAAGTAACTTTACTATGAAGAAAGTATTTTTACTCACGGCTTTTTCTTCGCTCCGGCGATCGTAATGTGATTGACAGGAAATGGGTGTTACTGGGCGGAAACACGGCGTTTCAGGGGCGTGTGGCTGAAAACGCTACCGTTTCCGGAAAAAACGCAGGAGTGGCCGGAGAAACGGTGGGAGTGCCTGGGCGAACGCTGGGTGTGTTTGTGACGTCAACCAGGAACGACAAGCACTGAAATGATCGCACAGGCAGAGTAAGTCTGGAGCTACTCTGAAACTGCTAAGTAGTTAGTAATCGCATTATTGCGAATACATCGGTCGCAATTTTAAGAAGCTAAGATTCACTCCCAGTAGGCGGCGGCTTAGCGTGTGTAACTCTGCTAAATTCGCCTTGCGACCGATCAACTCGGAATGAGGGCCAATGAGCAGAAGGGAGCGCTGGGAAAAACCTTGTGGGACAGCAAACATAAGAAGACAAATAGGCCTGGGGTTCTGAGGCATTGACATGAGGGGAGTTGTATGTAATATGTGAGGTCAAGTGCTGTGAGTTGAAACTAAAATAGCGTGGCCATATCAGATCTTATGATGACTATGGCATTAAGTACAAGATGTTGCATATTGATCCACAAAGATTGCCAGTGTAATAAGTGTTTGGTGTGGGGTTGGTCTCAGAGGGTAGTTTTTAACTGAAGAAATAGAACACATGTAAATTTTGTGTGAACTGTACATTTTTGTTAATTGGGTAGAATAGCTCAGGAAGGTTCATTGAGTGGTTCTGGAATTAATGTTGTAGAAGCAAACAGGAAGCTTTCTCTTATAATTTAAAAGTAAAAAAATCATTATGTTTAGAGCAGGGGTGGGGAACCTTTATTCTATCAAGGGCCATTTGGATATTTATAAAATCCTTTGGGGGCCCTACAAAAATTATCAACTTAAAAATGAGCCTGCCCCCAGTAGATATGCCCCAGTAGATATGCCCCCAGTCAGTAGTTAAGCCCCCAGTAGATATACCCCAGTCAGTTGTTATGCCCCAGTAGATATGCCCCCAGTAAGTATGTCCCCAGTCACTTGTTATGCCCCATTAGATATGCCACCAGTCAGTTGTTATGCCCCATTAGATATGCCCCCTAGTATCGACGCTTACACAAACACATTAAAAATAAAATAAGAAGAAAAAACACAATACCCACCAGCCCCGCTCCTGCTTCCGGTCGTTGCCCTCCGCCTGGCCGCTCGCTCCTCAGAACTATGGGAGAGAAGTCATGACATCTCTCCCATAACACCGCTCAGCAGCACACGCACACTGCCAGAGTGTTAGGGTCTCCTGCTCTGTGCTGCCACGTCGTCATGGCAACCGGGAGACAAGTGCTAGCGGAGTAACCTGAGCGTAGCTGATACTCCGGTTCGGGTCTTTTGCTGTGCAGTGGTTACAGGCTCTGTGCACGGCAGGGGATCCGGTACTGGTTTTTGTGCTCACAGTCTGTGAGGTCTGAGTGGAGCGTGGACAGCACCTGCTATATAAACCCTCTTCTCAGGTTAGGCAGATGCTGCTGAATCTTTGTTGGTTAGTCAGTTCCTGAAAGCTAGCTAGTACTGTGTAAACTTTGTATTTGTTTGTTGCTTACTGCAAATAGGCCTTGGGATTTGGTATTACACTCTGCTAATCCAGACCTAGCAGTAAGACTGGAGTCAGTCGTTTAACCTGCTGGGGTTCTTTTGCTACTCTGTGAACCTAGCAAGTTTGCGGCTGTATTCTCAGACTTGCCTGCCAAAATCCTTTCTCACTGTGCAAGGTGTTCAGGTGTCAGTTTAGTGGCAGTAAGCTGAACCAGTGCACTGCAAGTGAGGACTAGGATTGTGGAGACTCTCCTTGTGTCTATTATTCTATCTCTAACCAAGGAGTTTACTGCCACACCCGTTGGTAACCCTTTAGGGTTTTGCTGTTGCCCTTAACAACAGCATTTCGGGTTCTCTACGTATTAAATCACTACATCTCGCTTCTTTCCATCTGAGCATTCCTAATACTAGGGAGACACCCAGTTTCTTAGCCTTTGGGCTTCTCTGTTCACTTTGTGTTTATTTTGTTACCCTATCACCTTCTGTGTATGTAATGTCATATTCCCCAGTCTGTCTGTGAGTTCATTTGTTTTGCATCCCTCACCGTTCAGACACCAGTACATTCCTGCTGGCACTGGTGTGCATAACACAGAGCTGGAAGCCGGAGCTCAGGAGTGAGCTCCTGTTAGGGTATTTTAACCTTTTCTGGTCTGGTCTATAAACTCTCTGCAGTCATCAGTCAGAATTCTGTTCAACCGGTTGGAGGTCAATGAATGATAAGATGACACAAGTTCATGTGTAACCGAAGCAAATCATAAGTGACCTGCTAGGGGCCGTCATAGCTTTATTATTTATAGCTTAAACAAAATCACGCTTGCCAATACATTTTAGCCAATCAGAATACACCATGTATGTCTTGAAATACATCGATTGTCATACAATGTTCCAAGTGGCAACTAGAACAGCCTTGAAAATGGTTATTGTTTCGTTTATCAGTCTTTCGGACATAAACTCAAAAGATTTCTTTCAGCATTCTTCTCAATTAGCCTTGGATATATCTGGTGTTGCTTTGTCCGCCTTGGATACATTTAATGTTGCATTTGTCTTTGTACAAGTCATGCTTTAAAACAAGATATTCAGCAAATATAGTATTCTGATTATCTGTG
Organism: Pseudophryne corroboree; assembly: GCF_028390025.1. Classification (NCBI taxonomy): domain Eukaryota; kingdom Metazoa; phylum Chordata; class Amphibia; order Anura; family Myobatrachidae; genus Pseudophryne; species Pseudophryne corroboree. The sequence goes on along the minus strand of NC_086449.1, from coordinate 194,874,145 downwards.
CAATATTTTTAAGGACACATGAACTCATTTTGTGATTAACAGTAAATATCTTAATAAATGCGAAAAAGCGTGAATCAATATATATTTGCTATATTAAGGAAGCTCCTACACCATCATTTCCCCTCTTTTTTATTACACTTTTTCTCCCTGTTCTACCTACACTAGGCCTGAACTATTCCCTTTCAGTAAACCAGTCCCCTGGATTTATAGTCCAAACCTTGGGGATTACCCTTAACAACAACCAAAGGATAAGCAACTTCATTCTTCTGGCTGGAGAGTCACTTCTTCGAGCGGGAGGCGTGTAATCAGGTATCACGACCTTTCACCTTAATTTGAGGTAGGCATGGTTAGCAGCACTTGATTTGGACCATCATATCTTGGTTCAAAGGTCTTTCTCACATGTTTCTTTAAATAGACCCAATCTCCTGGATTTAGCTTATGCGTAGCTGATCCTTCTGGGTCTGGAATGGAAGAAAACACTCGGCAATGGAGGTTAGTCAATGTTTTACAGACCTCCTGTACATAACCTGTTAAATTACCATGATTATGTTGTAATTGTTGTGGATAATAACAACAACCTGTTCTTGGAGCTGACCCAAACAATATTTCATATGGAGTCAGTTTACTAGGTCTCATAGGTGTGGTCCTAATATTGAACAAGACTATAGGTAGGCATTCTGGCCAAGTTCTTTTGGTTTCTGTCATCATTTTCTGTAGTTTTAGCTTAAGGTCAAAGTTCAGATGTTCTCCCCTCCCACTTGCCTCGGGACGGTAAGGCACGTGAAAGGCCTGCTGTACCCCCAAATCTTTCATTATATGCTGCATGACTTCTCCTGTGAAATGTGTACCTCTATCTGATTCTATAACCTCAGGTATCCCAAATCTACATACTACTTCTGCTATCAGTTTCTTTGCAGTGGTTTTTGCTGTGGCTTTGCTTACTGGCCAGGCTTCGGCCCAGTGACTAAACATGTCCGTTGCTACTAGTACATATTCATATGGACCGCTTCGTGGCAACTGTATATAGTCAATTTGTAGTCTTTGAAATGGGTAAGAGGCTTTGGGTATAGTTCCTAGAGGTGTCTTGGTTCTTTGTCCTGGATTGCTGATTCCACAGATCCAGCATCCTGCTACAAAGTTTGTTGCAGCTTCATTGAAGCCTGGAGCTATCCAATGTTCTTGTACTCTATTCACCATGGCTTCCTTAGAATGATGTACTTGTCCATGAGCTACTTGTAACATAGGTGGAAATAGAGCTGCTGGTAGACAGTACTTTAATTCTCTTGACTTCCAAAGTCCATGTTCATCTTCTTCTGCCCCCAATCGTGTCCATTTCTCCTTTTCTCCTTGTGATGCTTGTTGTTGAATTTTGATCAGCTCCTCTTCACTAGGCATTTGCTTCACATCTTGAGCTACTAAGACTTGCTTAGGTTCTTTTGATTGTAAGGCAATTCTCTTGGCTTCTGCATCTGCAAATGCATTTCCTTTAGCTTCCATGGTTTGGCTCTTAGTATGTGCTTGTACCTTGATTATGCCAATCCTTTTAGGTAGTTCCATAATCAAACTGGCATGTTTGATGGGTTTTCCGTTTGCACCTTTGCAGTCCCTACTTTTCCAAATAACAGCGTAATCCTGGGACACTCCCCAAGCATAGCGTGAATCCGTGTAGATATTAGCTGTCATGTTTTCAGCATGTATGCAGGGTCTGGTCATTGCTATGAGTTCTGCTTCTTGTGCTGACATGCTTGGTCCAGAATCTATGACTTCAGTTTCGGTTGACTGCATATCCTGTCCTTGGGGATCCATTATCATAATATCTTGATCCATCGACGAACAGGTTCATGACTGGATTGTCCAGTGGTGTATCTTGAACATTAGGAAGAGGTAAAGTCTCTAATTCCATGAGGGCTAGGCAATCATGTGGAAATGTTTGTGTTGTATTTTCTGCATCTGTAGCAGCATTTTCCTCCTCATCTGACGATTTACCATCATTACCATTCCCCCTCTCCTCCCCTCTTTTGAATCGTTGATGGGAAGGAGTGTAGCTGGGTTTAGTACAGTGCATCTTGTGATGGTGACATGGGAGGCGCTTAATAGTGCTACTTCATATTTGGTAAGTCTGGCTGCAGAAAGATGCTTGCTTTTTTCTTGACTTAGTATTTCTGTTACAGCGTGCGGTACTTGTATACACAGTGGATGATCAAGCACAAGGTCTGTCACCTTTTCCCTCAGTATTGCTGCTGCTGCCACTGCTCGGACACAGGATGGTGCTCCTCTGATAATCGGATCCAGCTGGGCTGAATAGTATGCCACTGGTCTTTGTTTTGGTCCGTATTTCTGGGTGAGCACCCCTAAAGAATGCCCTCTGTTTTCATGGCAGAATAGGTTAAAAGGCTTTTTGTAATCAGGCAATCCCAATGCTGGGGCTATTATTATGGCTTGCTTTAGTTTTCTTACTGCTTCTTCAATGGTGTCCCTGTTTTCTGCTGACGCCTCCTTTTTTGTTAATTCATATAGGGGATGCATCAGTAATGAGGCTGAGGGTATCCATTCTCTGCAATAACCAATAAGGCCCAGGAAAGCTCTGATTTCTTTTAATGTTCTTGGGGTTTTTGCTTGAGTTATTGCTTTTGTTCTTTCATCAGTAAGATGCCTTGTTCCTTGGGATATGCAGTGTCCTAAAAGGATAACTCTTTTCTGTACTAGCTGTAGTTTGGCTTTTGACACTCTGCAATCTTCTTCTGCCAAAAAGATGAGTAGTGATGCTGTTTCCTTTTTGCACTTCTCTTCTGTCTGTGCAGCAATAAGCAGATCATCGACATATTGAACTAACTGGGTGTCTGTAAAGTGCGGTCTCCATTTATGCAGGATTAATGCCATTGTCTCTGAGAAATCTGATGGACTGGTTGCTCCCCCTTGGGGTAATCGTGTCCAACAATATTGTTTACCTTCGTGAGTGAATGTTAGAAACTTCTGGCTTTCCCATTCATCAGTAGATAATCTGTTTTTCCCTCCTTTTGAATCTTGAGATTCAACACCTTTATTGATTAATGTTGGAAAAGGGTTGCTGAGTTGAGGGTAATACATCTTCTGATGGTTACTTGTCGCACTTTGGCAGTGCTACTTCATACATGGTCAGCCTTGCCACTGACAGGTGTTTGGTTCTTGCTTGTTGAAGCTTCTCTGTACCTGCATGTGGACCCTGGATGATAAGTTCATGATTCAGTACTATGCCTGTGCTCTTGTCCTCTTCTAGGACTACTGATTCAGCACTGTGTCTGTGCTCTTTGATTACTGCTGTCAAGCTTGCTTTAGTTGTAGGCCACTGATCTTCACCTCAGTCCATGATTTTGCATAAGGACTTCTATGTATGGCCTCCTTCTTTAATAGTCAGGTAGTTCTAGGGCTTGAGATGAGGCAACTGCTGTTTCCAATTGTTCAATAGCTTAATTCATCTGTTGCTGTATGTAGGATGCGGACCCTCCTCCCTTTCAGTGTTGTCATACAATGCTTGCATGTAGACTGGTGCTAGAGGTATCCATGTTCTGTAGTGTCCTACTAGGCCCAGGAATGATCATCTGACTTGCTTGACACTAGTTGGCATCTTAGCTTGCAGTATAAATCTTTTTCTTCTCACTTTTGTTAGATGTCGGGTACCTTGAGTGTCCTAGGAAGATTAACTCTTGCTTGACTAGCTGCAATTTCTCCTTTTGAGGCTCTGCAGTCTTGTTCTTCCAGAAACTTCACTAAGGACACTGCCCCTTCTTGGTGCTTCTTTTAGTAGTGGTGGCAATCAGCAGTTCATTCACATCCTGTATTTAGCTGTGTGTTTTGTGGATAAATCACTTGGTGATATAGGCCCTCCACAGGGATATCCTGGTCCAGTAGTATTGCTTACTTTCTTCTACAACTGGTACTGCGGGAATGAGTCAATACTGAACTTCTGTTCTAACTTGCTTCTAAATGGCTTTTTTTGTTCTTTCCTTTGATAAGTTTGCTAGAAAGTTAAACTTCTGCTGGTGTGTACTGTATTCTCCTTGGATAAGCTTTAGTACATTGTGCTTCAGCAAAGTCACTGGACATGTACTCCGAGGTTAAGAACTGGGCTGGTATTGGTGACTGTAGTTCTTGCATCTCCTGCCCTTTTAAGAATTTCTGATATCATCAGGTCTTGTGGTATCTCCCTTTGCTGTCTTCTGCGTGTGCTGGCTCCAGTATTCATTAGGCACAAATGTATTTCTCCAGTGGGCAGGGTGACTGTAATCATACCTTCTGCTGTTTCCTCTGGAGACATTATGTTCACTGGGGAGTACCTGAAGAAGCTTGTACTTCATATTGGCAGAAGAAGCATCATTCATTTGTCTTCTGGAACTTTTTCTGTCTTGTTCCTTATTATTTGCTTTAAACCCCGGAGCTTCTGTTGCTTTAAATCATGGCATTATCTCTGTAATCTTGCCATGTAGTACTGACCACTTGTCAGATGTCTTTCTTTGTCCTTCTTAAAGCAGACTTCCTTTAGTCTCCAAACTTTCATGCGACCTTCATATTGTTTCTCAACTTTTCTTTTTCCAATCACCTCTCTTTATGATTCATTCATTATTCTTCATACTTTGTCCTTTCTTTACTTGCATATTCTTTCTCACTGCTGCTGGCATGTCATCTTCTTAGTCCAAGTCCACCCAGGCTGGTGTTCAACATAATGATGTTCATGCTGGGAGTTGTTGTTCCTCTTTGTCTTACTTTTCCTGTGAGAGATAGACTTGTATAGCAGCTTGTATTTCAGGTTACATCTTTGCTTTCTTGCAGGGGTAGGGCTTAACCTCCCAATCCAGTCGTTGCAATGGCTTGATCTGTAAGTAAACGTAGAGGAATCTGGTTGTGCATAAAAACAGCTCTTGAAACCCTTGTGTCTCCTGTGGGTAAAGTCACTTTTATCGAACTGCCAGTGGTGACTGAGTACACTGTTGCCGACACAGGAGTTGCACACCCTCATATTCTATCATCTTGTGTGTCGTATAGTGACTTTATCATAGTAAGTTCTGATGGACTCAGTCTTTTCCTGTTTCAAATCTGGGGCTGTTGGTGCTCTGAGTGTCTGTGCGTGAGCATGGCGGTTCATGTGATGAAATCCAGTTTCCACAATTTGGGCAATGTTCATATCCGTCTGAAACGCAAAACTGACATACCGGACACAATCTTTCTGGAAAATATGTCAGTTTATTCTGTACATTATGCACCTGGGCATGAAAAGCTGTAGAGGCTGTGTCTTGACCCCTTGCTTCTCCTCTTCACCTGATTTGCACCCTTTCGTCTATAGTTCCTGATTGTGGACTATTGTTTACTGGACTCATAGCTTGATTCCAGGTGTCCACCACTCGTTTAAACATGAGGGGAGCTTTAGGTGCCCAGTTTCTTTGGTTTGATCTTGTTGGGGTTTCTTGTGATAAAGTATCAGGACACTGGGGCATACTCTGTACACATAGCTCAGGCAAATCATTCGGGTTTTCAACCACAGATTCTTTCAAGATAGGGCTGATTATTCGCCACTCTTTTCCTGGTTCATCTCTTTTCAATTTCACTGTTAGTGAGCTTGTAGATGATTCCATTCTGTTCATACTAGAGGTACCTGGGTGTGCATGCATGTCTGGGTATAGGGGTGGGGTATAGTGTGGAGGTGCTGTTGCTGGACTAGGTCTCAGTGGTCATTAATTCACTTGGTACCTCTTGCTGCTTTAAAATTGTTCGGCTTGCTCCCGAGTCTATAATGCATTGATATTGGTGACCTGTTGGCAGTACAAGGGTCACTTGATCATTTTCTTGTTCAGATGGTGTTTTGGCAGGGAGGTACCTCGGGAAGCCACTTCTTCATGCTTTAGGTTTTTCTTGCTGGTTTTCACACCATTCCTTGTATTTTCTGCAATTCTTCTTGAAATGTCCTTTTTGCTTGCAGAAATAACACTTTCTGTCATCTTGCTTGGTTCCTTCTTTTGAGGTCCTTCCTGTGGCCCCTTGCGTTGGGCTTCTGATTTTCCACTTGCTTTGTTCCTGGACAACGTGAACTGTTACCTTCGGTATGGCATTCTTTTCTTTGGCTTTTCTTATTTTTTCATTTTCTCTTTCTTGTGCTACAGTGATCCAGATGAATACTTGATCTCTACAATTATGCTTAATTATCCAACTCTTGTTACAGAAGGCAAATTTTTCCCATTTCTCTAAGTCTGGTGTCCTTTCTGACGGAAAACCTGCTCTTTTGAAAATTTTACTTATTCCTTTCAAAGCTTTCCTCCCCTCCCTGTTACTAACAATATCCACGGGTTTGTCGGGCCCTGACATCTTTACAGACCGCGCTCCCATGCCTGGGTGAACGTGCGCGGAACCCCTCCTGATGTGGTATTTTAGTAACTCCTTATGAGGGACTTAAAATCTCCTTGTGAGACGCTGACTCTGAAGAATTTCTTCTATCCTTGTACCTAAAGAGCTCCTTAAATCCGTCTGTGGACAAATGACTGGGGTTGTAGTGTTGCCCCTTCCTCCCTGTATTGGTGGAAAATCTATTAGTACTGCTCCCCAAGTGAGACCTGCATAATAGATTATTTCTTCTGGATCACTGAGATGCATCCCTAATATTATTGTTAAGTCACTCCAAGGGTCTATCCCTCTGCCTATATAGACTCCTGCTTGTACCAGTGCCCCTGTTGTTCCTTGTGTTCTTGGTAAACTCCCCACTATTCTTGGAATATGTTCACCTTGTGTCTCTTTCAGACAGTAGCTGTTCTTTATTACTGACCCAATCCTACCCCTTAACTGTCTTGCATAGGGACATACAATATATACAGTACAATGTGTGCAGGAGAATCTAGTTACTGACACTGGTTTCATTATTCAGCAGACACCCCGACTCCCCCCCACCTTTTCAAAAGCATATTGGCAGAGTACATACAACAGTGCAAGGATCCAAAAACAAGGATGACAGTAAATGCTATATCTGTTATCTGTGTGCACGGCACAGCTGTTTGAGGCTGCACGGGCAAATGGGTCTTAGACCTGGGATTATGTGGTTCGTAGGCCAATAGGTTATGATGTTAGATCAATCATTCTCAATGTAATGTTCCAACAATTCCCTTTTTTTTTTAAATGACAACCTATTGTACAATAAAATTCATCATCATTTTCCACATAACCAAATGAGACTTCAGTGCTTGTAATTGCCACCAATCTCGGTGCTACGGACCCTTTGTATTTTCTTAACACAACAACACAGGTACAAGATTTGCATACACCTCTTTGGTTATTTCTCAATTCAAACTGTTTATCAGCATTAGAATACACCTTGGCCATACTCCACCTTTTAAAAATGTTAAATTTTTCTGGATATTTGATTAATTCCCCCTGTACACTTGTGACAAATTAGCTGAAGATATTTACCCACAATTCAACAATATAACATAAATGTATGGTACCTTAAAAAATTTCTTCTGACTGACACTGGGCTCTTTAAGATATTCTCTGATCTTCCCGACTGGACTTCCCCAGATGTCAAGAAACGCTGATTCAAATGAGCAGGTAGAAATCTACACATTTCTCACTTACCGGTTTTTTTATCAGCGGTTCCTGAAAGATCAGAGGATTTGTTGCCAGTGGAGGAGATGCTGGAATATCCCGGATGAGCCCCCAAAATGTTAGGGTATTTTAACCTTTTCTGGTCTGGTCTATAAACTCTCTGCAGTCATCAGTCAGAATTCTGTTCAACCGGTTGGAGGTCAATGAATGATAAGATGACACAAGTTCATGTGTAACCGAAGCAAATCATAAGTGACCTGCTAGGGGCCGTCATAGCTTTATTATTTATAGCTTAAACAAAATCACGCTTGCCAATACATTTTAGCCAATCAGAATACACCATGTATGTCTTGAAATACATCGATTGTCATACAATGTTCCAAGTGGCAACTAGAACAGCCTTGAAAATGGTTATTGTTTCGTTTATCAGTCTTTCGGACATAAACTCAAAAGATTTCTTTCAGCATTCTTCTCAATTAGCCTTGGATATATCTGGTGTTGCTTTGTCCGCCTTGGATACATTTAATGTTGCATTTGTCTTTGTACAAGTCATGCTTTAAAACAAGATATTCAGCAAATATAGTATTCTGATTATCTGTGCAATATTTTTAAGGACACATGAACTCATTTTGTGATTAACAGTAAATATCTTAATAAATGCGAAAAAGCGTGAATCAATATATATTTGCTATATTGAGGAAGCTCCTACACCATCACTCCTTCCTCCGGCTGCTACTGAGGGTAAGAAGCCAGGCGCCTACTAGTAACAAAATCTTAGCGGGCGCCCGGCTAGGTGAGACTGGCTGGGCCGGATCAAGTGGCTCTGCGGGCCTTATACGGCCCTCGGGCCTGAGGTTGGCCTGGTTTAGAGCAACGTCAACTTCTTCATACACAACTAAAAATCATGTGATAGGTGTAATGTATGTACCTCAGAACAGCAACTACAAGAAATGATTTTCATAACTTTATAACTCTGACTTTCATGCATTCAGAGTCACACTGCCATAAATATCCCGGATTATTGCACTGGAAAGCGCAGCATCCTGGGATATTGGGGGTCATTCCGAGTTGATCGCTCGCTAGCTACTTTTAGCAGCTGCGCAAACGCATTGTCGCCGCCCACCGGGGAGTGTTATTTCTCTTTGCAGAAGTGCAAACACTTGTGCAACAGAACGCCTGCAAAATAATTTTGTGCAAAACAAGACCAGCCCTGTAGTTACTCTTCGTGTGCGTTGATTCTATCAACGGAGCGACGGCTTTTGACGTCACACACCTGCCCAGCCACGCCTGCGTTTGCCCCGACATGCCTGCGTTTTTCTAAGCACTCCCTAAAAATGATCGGTTGCCACCCAGAAACGCCCACTTCATGTCAATCTTCCTGCGTTCTGCAGTGCGACTGAAAGCTTCGCTAGAACCTGTGCAAAACCACAAAGGACTTTGTACCCCGTACGTCGTGCATGCGCATTGCTGTGCATACGCATGCGTAGAAATGCAGATTTTTAGCCTGATCGCTGCGCTGTGAACAATGGCAGCTAGCGATCAACTCGGAATGACCCCCATTGAGCAGTGTGAAATCACCCTGTTGAAATAACCCGGGACGAGCGATCCAGCATTTCAACCCGGGTGGCGAGCAGGGTTGAACACTGGTTCAACCCGGCTCACAGTGCAGTGTGGACAGATATCCTGGGTCGATGCGACCCGGGACAGTTCACATCATAGGAAGAGTCGGCGCTTGTAGATGATCTCATCTCCAAGCACTGGCTCGGGACGGGTCGTCAGTGACCAGTCTGAAAGGGGTCACACCTGGGAAGCACCCGTGTACAAAATCCCGGGTGCGACCCTGCAATGCAGTGTGAAAGGGATATGACCTTCACTTTTATTTTAAACTAGCTGTTCTACCTGTTCTACCCAGTCTTCGCACGGGAGTTTCTGATTTTCACGGTTGTAAATATAAAGGAGTGCTAAAAATTTGGTACATCTATAGAGATGAAAATTTGACACGTCTTAATGTAAGTAAATATTAATCCATGGTTCTTGGTGTTACCCGAGGAACACCCGTAGCAGATACAGTAAAAAGTGTCAGGACCATTTTTGTAGTTTATGAAATTCTACACACTGGAGGTGCAATTCCAATTCTGATCCGATTGTCCATTTGGGCGTTATCATTCACGCAACACAAGCCACGCATCGGTAATGACGTCATTATGTCAACTCCCTTTTTATCCCCTTAGGGGAGGTTTATTAAAATTCTAATTACGTACTTTTCCTGTGTCAGTCATGAGTGAGGGCTTTCATTTATATACTGTATACAGTGTATATAGATCAGAGGTTCTCAAACTCGGTCCTCGGGGGCCCACACAGTGCATGTTTTGCAGGTCTCCTCACAGAATCACAAGTGAAATAATTATCTCCACCTGTGGACCTTTTAAAATGTGTCAGTGAGTAATTAAAACACCTGTGCACCTGCTGGGTTACCTGCAAAACATGCACTGTGTGGGCTCCCGAGGACCGAGTTTGAGAACCTCTGATATAGATAAACAAAACCACAGTTCATGATGTATTTCTCACTGTTCACCACTAGATGGATACAATAAACCGCAACATGATCATTTAACTACAAATTCTAAAGCTATTTCTCCAACTGGAAGATTTTTCTATATTTATACAGTACTGTATATAAAGTGAGGAATTGGTTTGTAAGACAATTCTATTGAATTCCAGTACCAGGTCCTAAACATCAATAAGCAAGAACTAATAGAAAATAATTCTTAATTTTACCAAAAGTATGATGCTAATACAGAAAGCAGATACAACTGGTTACTTTATTAACAATAATACTAATAATAATAATAATTAATAATCATAGGCAAAACATACAAATGCATTTTTAAAATAGAAGCAATAAACAGAATAATGAACTTTGTCCAAGCTATTTCCCTGTTGCCTGAGACTGGCAGATAGCATGTGAAGCATTCAACAAAACAGGAGGTTGTTTTTGCATCTCCAAGAATGTACCTGAATTTTGGGCTCAATGGGCCTACTTCAGATCTGATCGCTGGGCTGCCAATATTGCTGTCCTGCGATCAGATAGTCGCCGCCTACAGGGGGAGTATAAATTTGCTGTGCAAGTGTGCAATCGCATGTGTAGCTGAGCTGCGAAAATTCACTTTGTGTAGTATGGCCCTCATTCCGAGTTGATCGGTCGCAAGGCGAATTTAGCAGAGTTACACACGCTAAGCCGCCGCCTACTGGGAGTGAATCTTAGCTTCTTAAAATTGCGACCGATGTATTCGCAATATTGCGATTACTAACTACTTAGCAGTTTCAGAGTAGCTCCAGACTTACTCTGCCTGTGCGATTAGTTCAGTGCTTGTCGTTCCTGGTTGACGTCACAAACACACCCAGCGTTCGCCCAGGCACTCCCACCGTTTCCCCGGCCACTCCTGCGTTTTTTCCGGAAACGGTAGCGTTTTCAGCCACACGCCCCTGAAACGCCGTGTTTCCGCCCAGTAACACCCATTTCCTGTCAATCACATTACGATCGCCGGAGCGAAGAAAAAGCCGTGAGTAAAAATACTTTCTTCATAGTAAAGTTACTTGGCGCAGTCGCAGTGCGAACATTGCGCATGCGTACTAAGCGGATTTTCACTGCGATGCGATGAAAAATACCGAGCGAACAACTCGGAATGAGGGCCTATATGCGCAACCCAGGACTTACTCCTCCAGTGCGATGAGAACAGACTGATCGGGGCCGGAGCTGACGTCAGACACCCTCCCTGAAAACGCTTGGGAACACCTGCATTTTTCCGAACACTGCCTGTAAACGCTCAGTTGCCACCCAGAAACGATCTATTCCTGTCAATCACCTTGCGAATGTCTGTGCGAACGGATTTTTTCACACCATCCCGTCGCTGACCGGTGATACCTGTTGTTGTTGTCCCACGCACCTGCGCATTATGGTGCATACGCATACACAGTTTGGACCTGAACGCCCACTGTGCGAAAATGCACAGCAGCGATCAGAACTGAATTGCCCCCAATGTCCTTTTAAATGATCTGCTGTTCTCTCTCCTCTACTGGGCAGCTAGCAGCTGATTGGTCATGTGATCAGTTGACAAGTTATATGACTCTAGGGCAGTGGTTCCCAAATTGTGTGCCTAGGCACCCTAGGATGCCTCAAGGCACTTGTACTTGCAGGGGTGCCTTGGATTGGTGCTCCAGGACCAATTCAAATTATTTATGGCCAATGTAATAGGCAAAACCAGTGCTGGTGGCTGCCAATCATAAAATGTGTGGACAAACAGAAGCAAATCTCATCCCACACCATACAATTGAACCTAAAGATGTTAAATAAACACATTTGCTTCATTAATATTTCTAAATTTCTCAATAAGAAACTTTTGGCCTAGGGATGGTATGAAAAAGATTCTGATACTCTGGGGTGCCGTGATTCAAAAAAGTTTGGAAACCACTTCTCTAGGGGGTTTATTTGCTAAAGGTCGATGATAATTTTCAGGGGCTAAACCACACATTTGCTAACAGATTTGTTTTTAAATATGAATTTTCAAGTGTTTGGTAAATTTGAAATAAAAAATCAACGTAACACGACCTGTAATAAATGAACCCTTAGGTCCTTTTCCACTATCTATTCCAAAATCTACAAAAATGTGTTTCCAGGTTTGTGTGACTTCACCAGAAATATACAAAGGGGGTCATTCCGAGTTGTTCGCTCGCTAGCTGATTTTAGCAGCATTGCACATGCTAGGCCGCCGCCCTCTGGGAGTGTATCTTAGCATAGCAGAATTGCGAGCGAAAGATTAGCAGAATTGCGAATAGAAAATTCTTAGTAGTTTCTGAGTAGCTCGAGACTTACTCCTACACTGCGATCAGCTCAGCCCGTTTCGTTCCTGGTTTGACGTCACAAACGCGCCCTGCGTTCGGCCAGCCACTCCCCCGTTTCTGCAGACACTCCCGCGTTTTTCCCTGACACGCCTGCGTTTTTTAGCCAACGCCGGGAAAACGCTGAGTTACCACCCAGAAACGCCCCTTTCCTGTCAATCATTTACCGAACACCAGTGCGACTGAAAAGCGCCGCAGAAGCCACAGCAAAACAGCTACGTTTTTAGTAAAATAACTAAGCGCATGCGCTCTACGTACCTTGCGCATGCGCAGTAAGCGACTAATCGCAGTATAGCGAAAATCGGCAACGAGCGAACAACTCGGAATGAGTTATATATATATAGCAAGCAAAAAAATCTGCGGCACTCAGGGTCTTGTGAAAGCGTAATTTGTATTAAAACATCAACATAGTGTCCATCGACGTTTCGGGGACTTCAACCCCTTTGTCAAGATGTGTGCAAATGTGTAAGGGTAAAGCAACTCACCTTAAGAAGAAGGAGACCCGCCAAACCGAGAGCGTGCAGCCGCCGCCGAATCCCGCCGTGGACGCTGTGTCGCGCTGAGTGATGACAAAGGGGTTGAAGTCCCTGAAACGTCGATGGACACTATGTTGATGTTTTAATACAAATTACGCTTTCACAAGACCCTGAGTGGCGCGGACTTTTTTGCTTGCTGTCTGATCTCCAACCGAGGGCACCGGGCATTTTGGACATATAGAGGAGTGCCGGGCTGTCTTCATACGCTATATATATATATATATATATATATATGCACCCAGTCGAGAGTGTCCGCACTCATACAGAAGATAAAATATATGTATGTATGTGTATATATATATATATATATATATACATGATAATATATAATACATACCTCCCAACATGGCCCTCTCCAGGAAGGACACAATGCTCTGCTCCTGGACTTCCCTCTTAATGTATGATTGCCAGCACCTGTAGTGAAACACCTTTCTTATCCATTCACCTGTTCAACACAGGTGTCTGTAATCATAAATTAAGAGGCAAGTCCAGGAGCAGAGCATTGTGTCCCTCCTGGAGAGGGTCATGTTGGGAGGTATGTATAATGTATATACATACATACACTATGGGGTATATTCAGTAAGATTCAGATCCATTCCGACATGCAGTTGTCGGAATGGATCCAGCAACTCCTATTCAATGGACGGCCAAATCCTACTGTCGGATTTGGCCGTACCCAGGGTCCTGTCCTGCCGCTGCTGCGGGGTATACAGATGGCGGGGGGCTGCGGGGGTGAGTGGGACGGCGGCGAGGGTAAGCTGGACGGTGGCGGGGGGAGCTGAGATCGGTGGCCGGCAGGGGAGCTGGCGGAGGAGGGACATGTCTGCCGTGGCGGTGGGAGGCGCTGCAGGGAGAGAGGTGCCAGGCACCTCTCTCCCTGCAGCGCCTCCCCCTGCTGCCGCAGACATGTCCCCCTGTCGTAAGCTCCCCCCGCAGGCTGCCGATCTCAGCTCCCCCAGCTGCACCGCTCCCCCCGTCTCCTTACCTCAATCCGACCTGATTCAAGTCGGATTGAGTTTGTTGGAAAGGGGGCCAAAACCTTTCCGCCAGAAGCATGCGGATCGTGGGCTATTCCGCCGATCCACGTGTTTTCCGACAAGTCGGGAAAAAACTGCCTCTAATGAATAGGTCGGAACCTATTTTTGCCAGAAAGCTGCCGTCTTTTTCGACAGTTATTGAATACACCTCTATATGGTCAAAAGTATTTGCCCACCCCTGTCAATTATTGATTTAAGGTGTTCAATCAGAGCCGTTGCCACAGGTGTATAAAATCAATGCACTCTTCATTTGAAAACATTTGTGATACAAAATGGGTCGTTCTGAAGAGCTGAGTGACTTCGGGGGTAAATCTGAGTTGATCGCAGCAGGAACTTTGTTAGCACTTGGGCAAAACCATGTGCACTGCAGGGGGGGCAGATATAACATGTGCAGAGAGAGTTAGATTTGGGTGGGTTATTTTGTTTCTGTGCAGGGTAAATACTGGCTGCTTTATTTTTACACTGCAATTTAGATTGCAGATTGAACTCACCCCACCCAAATCTATCTCTCTCTGCACATGTTATATCTGCCTCCCCTGCAGTGCGCATGGTTTTGCCCAACTGCTAACAAAGTTCCTGCTGCGATCAACTCAGAATTACCCCCTTCAAGCGTAGTACTGTGACAGGATGCCCCCTATCTGAGCAGCTGCCTGCAAGCCTCACATCACCAAGTCTAATGCAAAGCGTTGTATGGAGTGGTGTAAAGAACACCGACACTGGACTGTGCAAACATGTTCTGTGAAGTGACGAATCACGCTTCTCTGTTTGACAGTCAGATGGGCGAGCCTGGGTTTGGCGTATGCCGGGAGAACGTTTTATATATATATATATATATATATATATATATATATATATATATATCAAAACAGATGGTCGGCGGCACTCAATCAGGACTTAAGAATGGAATGAAAACTGCAGAGCCGACCATCTGTTTTGCTATAGATACCGCAAGATAACTGGAGGGCACCCGGGCAGTACATTCAGAGGTAGTGAGTGCCGGGAATTACTTTTGTGTGTGTGTGTGTGTGTGTGTGTGTATATATATATATATATATATGTATGTATATGTATATATGTATATTTGGAATTCATTATGAAATATCTTTTTCCACCTATCTTGATATGTAAATACTATTAGAGGATTGCACACTCTCTGCCATCTATATAAAGTTGGGAGGTCTGAACCATATATGAAAATATCTGTGGGGCAGGGGGTGGGTGGGGGTGATTTACGACTGTTCACACTGGGAGTCATATTGTCTAGAACAGGACCTGCTGGTTAGGATCCCGGCGCTCAGCATACCGATGCCGGGATCCCGGCCGCCAGAATGCTGTCGGATTGGCCAGGAATATTCCCACTGGTGGGTGTCCACGACACCTACGGAGTGGAAATAGAACCTGTGGCGAGAACAGCGAGCCAACAAGCCCGCATGGGGCTTCGTTGCGCTTGCCCCCTGCCAGCATTTTGACAGCTGGTATCCTAGCATTGGTATGCTGACTGCCAGGATCCAGACCGCCGGTCACCCGTACCAAACCAGTCTAGAACTGCCCTGATTATATGCTTACAGAGGTCATCATAAAGTGTGGAACCCTGTTCTCCCATCACACCAATGCGATTTAACATGAACATTTTCCCTAACTGCTCTAAAAATGTAGTTACATGAGATGGGTGATCTAGAACATCACAATTTTCTGTTAGTAGTGCAAGCCCAAATTAAGGTTTCTGGGGGCCCCAGGGCCAAGGCTGTCTTTTCGTATGGCTCAATGGGCAGTTGACCAAGGGCCTCCCAATTCTAGGGGCCCGCAATAGTAGCAGGGAACATGATGGTCCGGACAGGCTAGTAGCAGTGCTGCAGAGACCCTTGCAGCTGCAGCGCTGCTAAAGAGAGAGACAGGGAGCTAACTGTATAGCCCCCCCTCAATGATCGGCGCTAGCAGTGCACCTGTTGTTACGGTCCAGACAGGCTATTGGCAGCGTTGTGGGAACGCCCGCCACCGCATCACTGCTGAAATGAGTGACATTGCAAGCCAGTGGTGAATTAGGGCTATTATTATTACTGTTATCCTTTATTTATATGGCGCCACATGGGACCCGCAGCGCAAAAATACAGAGTAAACAAATAAGCAAAACATGAAGACAGTGACTTGCAATTCAATACAATATAGGACAAGTACACGGTATATAAACATAGCTGCGTCAGTAAGCAGCACTGAAATAAGTATCATGGTGGCAGAAAACTGAAGGATTTGGAGCGATCAAAGGGACTATTGAAAGAAGATAGGTTAAGCAAGAGACATAAAGGCACATGAGGGAAGAGGGCCCTGCTCGTGAGAGCTTACATCCTAAAGGGGAGGGGCACAGAGACACAGGTGACACAGATGAGGTAGAAAGTGAGCGTGGGCCACAGAGGGCTTAGGATGAGAGATGGCTGGGTTTTATGAAGAAGTGTGTCTTGAGAGCCTGTTTGAAGTTTTGTGGAGAGTCTGAGGGGGAGAGGTAGAGAATTCTAGAAAAAAGTAGCAGCAAATGCAAAATCTTGGATGAAGGAGTGGGAGGAGGTAATAAGTAGGCAGGAGAGGCGGCGTGCATTAGCAGAGCGAAGAGGACAGTGGGAGTGTAAAGGGAGATAAGGTCAGATAAGTAACTGGGAGAGCAGTGGGTGAGTGAGGGGCAGATGTATTAACCTGGAGAAGGCATAAGGAAGTGATAAACTAGTGATATGTGCAAGGTGATAAAGGCACCAGCCAATCAGCTCCAATATGTAAATTAACAGTTAGGATCTGATTGGCTGGTGCCTTTATCACCTTGCACATATCACTGGTTTATCACTTCCTTATTCCTTCTCCAGGTTAATACATCTGCCCCTGAGAGTGAGAAGTTTGAATTGGATTCTGAAAGGGAAGGGAAGCCAGTGAAGGGCTTGTAGGAGAGGGGAGGAGGATGTAGTGCATTTGATGAGGAAGATGATCTGGGCAGCAGCATTGAGGATAGATTGGAGTGGAGAGAGGTGTATGTTAGGGATGCCAGTCAGGAGGAGATTACAGTAGTCCAGTCTGGAGATGACCAGTGAGTGGATAAGGGTCTTAGTGCAGTGGTTTCCAAATTTTTTGAATCACGGCACCCGAGAATATCAGAATTTTTTTCACGGCACCCCTAGGCCAAAAATTTCTTAATGAGAAATTTAGAAATATTACATCA
Organism: Pseudophryne corroboree; assembly: GCF_028390025.1. Lineage (NCBI taxonomy): Eukaryota > Metazoa > Chordata > Amphibia > Anura > Myobatrachidae > Pseudophryne > Pseudophryne corroboree. Next base: position 194,856,914 of record NC_086449.1, on the reverse strand, counting down.
AGTAGATTGTGTTTATATGTCATCCTCAGGGTCAGTTGAGTGGTGAGGGACAAGATTTGCTTCTGTTTAACCACATATTTTATGACTGGCAGCCACCAGCACTGGTTTTGGAAATAAAAAAAGAAATACCCTAAGGTATTACTACTCCCAGGCGCTTGATGCGAGGTTCACCACAGCAGCTGTATATAAACAGGGGTTGGTCAGACCCCTAATGATATAAACAATAAAAAAGATATTAGCGCTAAATGGTCACAAAGTGCAAAGGTGTGTCACAATTAAATCACAATTTATTATACGAGTAAAAATTGTAAAAAGCAATACATACTGGTGGTTAATACCACATAAAAACACTTAAATAAAAGAAATTGTGTAACTCCCAATAGTATGTTATCCTTATGGAAAGTTTGGCAGAAAATGGACCTGTTCCTATAAGAGTCCCCTTGATTAATAAGGTTCAATGTCCTATTCGTGGATTGAATAGTTACCACCAACGTGTCTCGAGGCAATTAGGCGAATCTGCCTCCGCAAAGTGCTGTTCCTCGGCGGATGGTAAATGATGGCTTTCCACGATAGAATAGGAATGTCCTTATATCCGATGGAAATTTTCAACGGAGACTTGGTCCAGGTCCAAGGATTCCAAGAGATGTGGGAGTATACACAAGCAGGAAGGTCCCACCTGGTATGTCTGTCATTAAATGTGGAGAAACTCCCCATCCTTGCAGCCTTGGAGTATGACTAAGTGTACAAGAAATAAAAAAAGAAATACCCTAAGGTATTACTACTCCCAGGCGCTTGATGCGAGGTTTACCACAGCAGCTGTATATAAACAGGGGTTGGTCAGACCCCTAATGATATAAACAATAAAAAAGATATTAGCGCTAAATGGTCACAAAGTGCAAAGGTGTGTCACAATTAAATCACAATTTATTATACGAGTAAAAATTGTAAAAAGCAATACATACTGGTGGTTAATACCACATAAAAACACTTAAATAAAAGAAATTGTGTAACTCCCAATAGTATGTTATCCTTATGGAAAGTTTGGCAGAAAATGGACCTGTTCCTATAAGAGTCCCCTTGATTAATAAGGTTCAATGTCCTATTCGTGGATTGAATAGTTACCACCAACGTGTCTCGAGGCAATTAGGCGAATCTGCCTCCGCAAAGTGCTGTTCCTCGGCGGATGGTAAATGATGGCTTTCCACGATAGAATAGGAATGTCCTTATATCCGATGGAAATTTTCAACGGAGACTTGGTCCAGGTCCAAGGATTCCAAGAGATGTGGGAGTATACACAAGCAGGAAGGTCCCACCTGGTATGTCTGTCATTAAATGTGGAGAAACTCCCCATCCTTGCAGCCTTGGAGTATGACTAAGTGTACAGGAAATAAAAAAAGAAATACCCTAAGGTATTACTACTCCCAGGCGCTTGATGCGAGGTTCACCACAGCAGCTGTATATAAACAGGGGTTGGTCAGACCCCTAATGATATAAACAATAAAAAAGATATTAGCGCTAAATGGTCACAAAGTGCAAAGGTGTGTCACAATTAAATCACAATTTATAGGAAGATGATCTGGGCAGCAGCATTGAGGATAGATTGGAGTGGAGAGAGGTGTATGTTAGGGATGCCAGTCAGGAGGAGATTACAGTAGTCCAGTCTGGAGATGACCAGTGAGTGGATAAGGGTCTTAGTGCAGTGGTTTCCAAATTTTTTGAATCACGGCACCCGAGAATATCAGAATTTTTTTCACGGCACCCCTAGGCCAAAAATTTCTTAATGAGAAATTTAGAAATATTACATCAAGTAGATTGTGTTTATATGTCATCCTCAGGGTCAGTTGAGTGGTGAGGGACAAGATTTGCTTCTGTTTAACCACATATTTTATGACTGGCAGCCACCAGCACTGGTTTTGCCTATTATATTGACCATGAATAATTTGAATTGGTCCTGGATCACCAACCCAGGGCACCCCTGCAAGTGTCCCGAGGCACCCCAGGGAGCCACGGCACACAGTTTGGGAACCTCTGTCTTAGTGGCATCCTGGGTGCGAAAATGTCTGATCTTGGAAATATGTTTGAGAGGAAAATTACAGGTTAGGGATACTTCGCTGAGAGCCTGCGGGCTGCGGCCAATCCGTGACAAGCAGCCTGACTGCATTGCAGGGGAAGAAGTGATGGGCAGCCACACATGAAGGCATGTGAGGTGGAGGTGCTGCTTGGACAGTGGGAGATGTGTGTGGTTAGTAGAATGATGGGGTGGGAGGTGAAGGTGAGGTAAGGAGGATGATAAATGTTCACTCTTGTTTTTACTTTTTTGAGGGGGGATTACAAAAAAAACAATGGGTATGAGGCCTTATAGACGTTTGAATTAAATAAAAACATCTTCATACCCTTTAAGTGACCTGTCTGCCTGTTATTCATGCACATAATGCCCCCAGTAGTGCCATATATACATATAATGCCACCAGTAGTGCCATATATACACATGATGCCCCCAGTAGTACCATATATACACATGATACCCCCAGTAGTTCCATATATACACAATGTCCCCACTAGTGCCATGTATACACAATGCCTCCAGTATAGTGCCAGATATACAATGCCCCCAGTATAGTGCCAGATATACAATGCCCCAGTGTAGTGCTAGCTGCACAATGCCCCCAGAGCAGTGCCAGATACACAATTTCCCCAATAATGCCAGAAACACAGTGCCCCCAGTAGTGAGTTACACATTTTTCCCCCCTAGTAGTGCTCACCCCTCTTCTACTGACGCTGCTACTGCTGCCACTGCCAACATACGTGTCAGAGGGGAGGAAAGCGCAGACCGCATCTCTCCTGCCCCTCACTGTGCCCCGCCTCCAGCAGCCATTTGAAATATGACGCGGCATGTGAGCCAATCAAAGCTAGCGGCGCAGTAGCCAATCAGAAGCCGCCACTGCCAGTCCGCAAGCTCTGATTAGTTCACAAGCCATACGCCACTTCGCCCAGACACTGCCGCTGTGGGCAGGCTAGAACGGTGTTTCTGATGACATCACTTTAGAAAAGACCTTCAGGAATGGTGCTCCGGGGCGTTCCGAACCAAAAATAGCCCTATATACATGTATATAGGCACTCCTACTTCAAAGGCCAGGCCCACTTTAACAAAAACACATGGCACACTACTGTGAGGCTAGGAGGATGATGACGGGGGTGGGGGAGATGAGGGAAGGAGGGTGATGCCAATGTGTGAAACTAGGAGGAGGACGATGCGGAGAATGGGGGATGAGGCCAATGTGTGAGGCTATGAGGATGATGCAGGGAAGGATGAGGCCGATGTGTGAGGCTAGGAGGAGGATGAGGCCGGGGTGGGGGAGATGATGGAGGGGAGGATGTGGCCAATGTGTGCGGTTAGGTGGAGGATGATGGAGGATAGGACGCGGTGTGCAGGAGCAAACATGGGATTTTCAGGTGGGGGGTGTTTTATTCTTCTCCCTACTTCTGTTTACCCTATCTCATTTTCTCATTTCATAATATTTGTCCTGTGAATGGGTGGGTAGGGTGAATTGCTTTCCCAGGGCCTATACTGCTGTTAAGACAGACCTGCACAGGGCAACTAATTTATGAGGGCTCATACCAAGAAAATTGACAAAATTATATACTTGTAATATTAAGAAGTATAATGTGTCAGTACTCCCAGTATTACAAATGTGTTGAATACACTGTAGTACCTCAGATCACATTATGACACACAAAACCCCCAGTCCATATTATGCTACAGTGCCCCCCATGCTGATGATGTAGCTATGTGTGGGGGACACTACTGTACATATGTGAAGACCCTTCTGTAACTGCTCTGGCTGCCTTGTTGTTAATCTGGCACTGTATTGGTGTAAGGGACCATTAACAGTGATAAATTAATGAGCTCTCCTTGCATTCTTTTTTCTCATTATATTTGTGCTGGTTTGCAGAAAACACAAACACTCTCAAAAAAATTCCTTCCCAGCAGGACAGTGAACAGCTTTTGTTTTGAGTTTTGTTCCTATGTTATAGAACCTGGGAAAGAGATGAAAGTAGGAAAAGCAAGAATCCTTCCTTAGGTTAAATATAGCTGTGCTTCTGTTCACCCATGCCACTTCTGATTAGCAGCTACCAGCCATCATTTTCAGGGGCGCTAACAACTATGCCGGGTCCCTGTAATGAGAGGTTGCGTGGCCAATGGTGGAGGTGTGTCAAGGCCCCCGCATTAGAAAAATAAAAAAAACTATTAGTTATGTGCGGTCACAAAGCGGCCGCGCACACCTATTTCCCATATGGTGGGCAATGGGGGGGAGGCAGGTGTGATTGCCTCCCCACAGCAGATAGAAGAGAGGCTGATTGCTGTGTGTGCTGTGCTGGGGGGAGAAAGGATGCTAAAGAAGTCAGCCTCTCCCCCTGCCTGCACGCTGTCTGCAGTGGGGAAAGGGGGGGGGCGGGATTGGGGCCCCCACCAGGCCCCTCCAACAGACCCAGGCCCGAGTAAAGAGAACCCATTACCCCCCCATCTCAGCGCCACTGATTGTTCTACCTACAACATGTTGGACGCACACGCAGCACCTGCTGTTTACAATGATTTGCAGCATGCCTTTATTCTGTGTGTAATAGCAACTGTATCTGCATAGAAAATGTTATGCTACTGTACAGTATTTTCCAGCAAAACACTGTAACGTAATTAGGCATGCTGATATAGTAGCAATTATACACAGAATATAGCCATGCCTCATATCATTTAAATCAGCATAAGCTGCTTTCGCATCCTGGAGGACTGGGGTTTATTTAGGGTGTGTGTTGCTCTAATCATGGGACTTTTGAGTGCCAAAAGTTAAGTTCTATCACTGTGCAACTGTTAAAATAACAGACGCTACCCGGTTGGTCTGAAATAAATCTGTCGTTTCCTGGTCTTAATATCCCATCAGAAGTCGAATCCAATTTGCATTGTGATGTGGTGCAATAATTTCCTGGAAGACATTATCGACTCTCATTACATCCAAGCCCAAGAGGGAAACATTCTTCAGGGGAAATTTGAATGACTTCACAGAAAGGGTAGTGGACAAGTGGAACAGCCTCCCATCAGAGGTGGTCGAGGCTAATACAGTAGAGCAATTTAAACATGCTTGCGATTGATAAGTATATCTTTACAAAGACCTAAGGGTCAAATAAGTTTTGAGGTTATTATAAGGTTAAAAAGGGGCAGACTAGATGGGCCAAGTGCTTCTTATCTGCTGTCAAATTCTATGTTTCTACATATGTCTCTGCCTATTTTGGATTTCCACTCTCACCAGTCAGGTTTTGACTTTGAATCTCGGATATCTAGAGGTTAACTGAACAAAATATTTATAAATTCCTCATCGTACCTCCTTGGTGGTTTTCCAATGTCTGATCTTATTTTCTGTGGTTGGATGTCCACGCTGGTAGCTTCTGGTTCATATATGGCTATAGCTGCTGACATATGCAGTGACAAATTCTGTGTTTCAAGTTTCAGCTTTTCTTTCATTTGTCCTGTTATTTAAATATGACATCTCTTGACTTGACAAGTTTCCTAGTTCTTGGATTCCAGAGTATGTAGCCTTTATTTTTTTTTATGGCAATAACCGAGCATGATACACTTCATGGGCTTTTAATCCAGCTTGATCATCTTCTCTCTTTTGGTATGTGTGTAATGGCCTGTCAGTTTTCATTAGATTTACTTATGGGGTTTTCCTTCACTGTACTTGATGTGAAATGAATGAAGTCAATTCTTGTCTTTCTTTCAAACAGACAACTGGTCTTTCCAACCTTAACCAGCAATTGACTCTGTAGGCGATATTCAATTGTTTTTTTGTACCCGATCTACCATCAAAAGTGACGGGAGATTGCAGGGTGCAATTCAATTGCCTTTTTTCACGGTGATAACACCCATAGAGGTCGGGTTTAGCTGCAGAAAGCAGCTAAACCCAGACAAAATTGCTGGCCACGATCGCGAAAAGTGCTGTTTAGGAACCCAATCGGGTCACTTTTCACACATTACAGCTTGCCACCCCCAGGGGCGTGCTAGTTGAAATGTAGGAGCAGGCAGCCATCGCACCCGAACGGAGCAACAATTGAATTTCTCAGTTGGATACGATCTAGTGGCTACGGGCATATGCCACGATTTAATATTGCCCATTAACTGAAAAAATAAATTTGGAATTTTTATTCTTCAGGAAAATGACATGCCTCTGCAGGGTTTGGTTTTCACAGACTACTATCCCATGAACAGGTAGTTTTCTTTACAGTAATAATCGGAGTTCACAGCTCCAATATCACACTCAACTAATAACGCAAACTGAGCAATAAAAGCAAACCTGCAATAAACGTTATTTAACTTTTCAAAACATAAATTACCAAAATGGATAATTTACATTGTATAAACAAGATAAGTACATATATTGGTAAAAATAATTAAAATCACATTTTAAGATAAACAATAAACATAGTAGCTAGCAGATTAATCCTATAACTCATTAAGTCTATACTTGTGGTCTATAATTCCTACATTTCTTTAGAAATGGCCCTATGAGGTTTGCTAAGGAGAGCGAAATGACTGCATAGGAATAGAGAGAGTTAAACCTCCTGTGAGGGGTGGACCTAGCTGTGAGGAAAGTACAGCCCATGGTGAGAGGGGAGGGTCAATATATATAGGGAATGCTAGGCCAGCTTGGTCTCTCTTGCTGCTGAATTGCCTTGGTGAGTGCTGCATAGCAGAATCTCCACATTTTTAGCCTTGTTTGCTCTAGCTTCGTTTATTAAAGCCACTTCCCTTCAAAGTTGTCCTCTGTCTGTGATGGCCGCATCTCGCCCTCGCCGTGCCGCCGGGACCCCAGCCCGTTACCGCTCATCAGGCGGTGGGTCTGGGCCCGAGGACGGGCTGGCTGGCACTGTTGACGGCTTCCCGTCTTCTGGGGCCTACGCGGGCGCTGGTGTGGACGGGGCGCGGCGGACCCGGTCCTCATTGCCGCTGGGTTCCGGGCCGGTCTTGCCGGCCGGGCGCGGGCGGCGGGGAGGGCTGGGGGCACAGGCAGGACGCCCGGAGGTGGACGGGCATCGGCCCTCACCTCCGGGTGCAGTGTTGGCGGCTTCGGTGCTGCGTTCGGGCGCCCGCAGGCGCGCCGAGGTGGGCGGCCGACGGAGGCTGCCGTTTTGTCCCCCTTCTCTTCCCCCTTGTCGCGGCCGCGAGGCGGTGCCAGGCGAGGGGGGCAGAGCGGGCGGGCGGCGGTGGCGGCAAGTCGGACGAGGCCTGTTCGCGGGGTCTCGTCCGGCAGTTCTCCCTGCAGGCACTGATGGAGGGTTACTGGCGGGAAGCGGCGGGCCGCACGCGCAGGGTGCGCGCACGCCCACGCTCTGCACAGGCGCAGCAGAAGCGAGTAGGGCAGCGGGGAGTCCCGCCGCGGCGCCCTCCCAGCGGGCGGAGGGAGCTCCGGCCTGCGGGGGGAGGGCGCGCGCGGGGGGTCAGACAGTGGAAGCAGCGCTGGCAACGAAAGGCAGGCACTGGGGGGGAGCAGTGACTGGTGGGGGACCGGGCCGCTGGTGGTCAGGGGCGCTGCAGGTTCCCCATCAGGCCAGTCTGGGCTTCGGGCATCGGGCCCCCTGTTGGCGCCTGTCGGGCGACGGGCAGGGAGGCGCGCGACGATATCTGCGGAGGCTCCCGCGGGTGCTGGCAGTGAGTTTTGGGGTTGTCAGGACCCCTCCGGAGAGCTGGCGTCGGCCCTGTCAACGGTGGTGGCGGCATTGGGTCCGCTGGCCGCTGCCGCATCCCCGGGGGTGGCAAGGCGTTCCGGCACGCACGCAGTAGCAAGCGGGTCCGGTGCGCGGCCGGGGTCGGCGGCGCAGCGAGTTGCTCGCGCTTGCCGCGAGCTGGGGGCGGCCGCGGCGCAGCTAGGTCGTCGTTCCGTGCGGGACGAGCAAGGGCGCGAAGTGGGGACGCCTTCGCCCCGGGGTGCTAGGCATGCGCCTCGATTGGTTTCTGGGTCCTTTGCTCCGTCTTCTTCTTCAGGTGATCGCGGCGAAGTTGAGATGGTGGGGAGCGAGGAAGAGGATGTCGCATTTGCCACACCGGAGGATTCCCTGTCCGAGCAGTCGACAGCATCAGGTGAGGTTGAGCAGTCGGTGTCGGGCTCCAGCACGCGCTCTAGTTCTCGCAGCTCTTCCTCTTCTTCTTCCCTGTCGTCGCCGGCGTCCGAAGTCAGTAGCACGACTAGGGCGAAAAAGCGCGCAACAAAATACGCCAAGAGGGCGGCGGGGCAGCAGGAGAGGCGGAAGAGACGTAAGCGGCTTAGCGAGGACGCTCGCAGGGCCAAGAAGCGCCGCGATTTGCCTGGGGTAGTCCACTGCGATTACACTGCCGTGATGCGGGGACTGCGGGATAGCTGCCGTAGGAAAATCTGCAGGGGCGATTACGTTGATATGTTCGTCTTGACGAAGGACGCAAAGAAGGACTATAAGTCAGCGTCAGCGAAGAAGGGCATCGGGGCCGAGGCTTTCCGTACCTTCGACAACTGGCTGGCCGGTTTTTGCGTCTTCGCGGCTTGTTACCTAGAAGATAGGCCTGACGAACATATGAACGTCATTAGATACCTGCATTTAATACACGATATGCAGCGCACATCGTCAGGCATCGAATGGCGGATGTATGACGAGAAATTCCGGGAAAAACAGGACTGCTTGCAGGTGATTGACTTTGGTTGCAAGGACGTGGAAGTCTGGCTCCAGGTCCACCGGGCTTCTCAACCCGCTAGGGAGCCCCGGAATCCGGGGGCGGACGGGCACCGCGCAGGGTCGTCCGCCCAAGGGACCGGCGCGGACGGCGAATCGGGCAAGACAGGTAGGTTGGCCGTCCGTGGGGGGGGGGGGGGGCAGGCCGCCACAAAAGGGAAGTGCTTCGCATTTAACAATGCGTCCTGTTCCTTCGGCAAGCAGTGTCGGTTTCGACATTTGTGCTTGCAATGTGGCGGCTCCCACCCAGCCTCTACCTGTTTTAAAGGCAGTCGCCAGGGTGCGCGGGGTAAGCAAAGTTACCCAAGACCGGGCACGAGCGGGAGCGCTCCGCAGGGCACCAACGCCAATTAATTTGGATACAATGGCCAAGTGGTTGGATTGGTATCTAAATAAGGCGGACGCTCAGTTTTTGTTTCACGGTTTTCAGTTTGGTTTTCGCTTGCCTGTTGCGAGCAAGGTTTCGGTCCGGGCCCAACGGAATCTCCAGTCTGCTCGTGCCTTGCCGTCGGTTCTGCGGGAGAAAGTGGATAAGGAGGTACGGCTGGGTAGGATGGAGGGACCGTTTAGCTCACCCCCGGTGGATGACTTGGTCATCTCCCCAGTGGGGGTAGTTCCAAAGAAGACTCCAGTGTTAGGCGCCGGGGTCCGCGATGTCCTTACGGCCCGGCGCCTAGCTACTAGGGACGCCGAGCGGGCTAGCCGCCGGGTCCCTAGCAACGCTGGGACGCCGTGCGTGCGTAGCCGCCGGCTCCCTAGCAACGCAGGGACGCCAGGCGTGCTTAGCCGCCCGGACCCTAGCAACGGGGACGCCACGGGCGGACCGCGTTCCCCGTTGCAGGGTCAATCAAATAAATCACACACACACTTGTCTTGCTCGTGCAGCCTGGCAGCTGCACGGCATGTTGATAATCTGGCTCTGTAACATCTGATTGGAGGACTCCTTGTTAAATACTTTCTCAGTGCTTCACACAGACGCCGGTAATAGCTTCCTGCATGCTGCTTAGGTTTGCTGAACGTCAGTTCCTGTCCTGCTGTGTCCGGTCATTCCTGTCTTCAGAGTTCCCGAATCTTGGAGTTATCATCTCATCACAAGAAGTCTCTGGTCCTCTATTGTCCGCCACGGTCGCCAGAGAATCTCGTGTGGTGTTCGTGAGTTGCGGCTCTGCCGTGTGCTGCGGCTCAGCCCGCTATATTTTTTGTATTCTGTTTCGGAGCATTTGCGGAGGGTTCCGCTTCCACAAGTCCTCTCCGGAACTCGGCGGTGCCGGGTAGGAGAGTGGACAAGTAGTATTTTGGTTGTCCTTTTCCCTGGCGGTATTTCCGCACATATTCTAGTTTTAAGTTACCTTGTAGCCCCTGGCCTTGTTGCTGAGTTAGAGGGCCCCTTGTTATCACCCTGTCTCGGATTTCCCTTTGTCTCCCATTAAGACCTGAGGGGGCATCGGAGTTGGGCAGACGTAATCCGCCCTTCAAACGCGGCTGCCATGGGCTCAAGCAACCATAGTCTCGCAAGGGATTTCTGACAGCACGGGCAAGACAACGGAGTTAGGGCGCCAGGGGCTATTTTCCATTCCCGCTTCCTTTCCCAGCATTACGTTCCAGTGCTCAGGTCCTTGTTATAAAATCTCCTCAGACCAGAGTGCTGGAATCATAACATTATTACCGGCCAAAACCAAAACTTCAAATTAAACGGGGTTTAATTTTTTCTCATTTAGTGTTTGTGAGAGTTTATCGGCCTCATGAATCCGTCAGGTTTAGGGCCGAATCCCGGTCAGCTCTTAGTAAACCAGATTCAAGAACTTACTCAGATGGTTCAGGATCTTTCTCTTCGGGTGAGATCGCAGGAAGATCTTTTGCGAGCCTCCCCGAAGGTAGTCTCTGAACCAAAGATGCATTTGCCCGACCGTTTTTCCGGTGATAGAAAATAATTTTTTAATTTTAAAGAATCCTGTAAACTTTATTTTTGTTTAAAACCAACATCCTCTGGTAATGAATCTCAGCGGGTTGGGATTATTATTTCTTTACTCCAGGGGGATCCTCAGACCTGGGCATTTGGTTTAAGAGCAGAGGATCCTGCGTTGTTATCTGTAGACGCCTTTTTTAAGTCTTTAGGGCTCTTGTATGATGACCCAGATAGAGAGGCGTCCGCTGAAAGTCAGCTGCGCGCTCTCAAACAAGGAAAAAATCCTGCGGAGGTTTATTGTACCGAATTTCGCCGTTGGTCGAACGACTGTGGCTGGAATGACCCTGCCCTGCGCAGTCAGTTTCGCCTCGGTTTATCTGAATCTATAAAAGACAGCCTCCTCCAGTACCCCGCTCCGGAGACTCTCGATAAACTTGTGGAGCTTGCTATAAAGATTGATCGTCGTCTCTGTGAGCGGAGGGCTGAAAGAGTAGCATCTGTAAGGTCTAGTCCATGTGTATATTCCATTCCAGAGGACGTCGAGGAGCCCATGCAGATGGGTCTCTCCCGGCTGTCTCCTGAAGAAAAAACCAGAAGACAAAATTCCGGTCTTTGTTTATACTGTGGTTGTAAGGGACATTTTGCTCGTAATTGCCCGAACAAGTCGGGAAACGCTTTGACCAAGTGAATTGTGAGGGGGTTCACTTAGGTCTGCAGCTTATCTCCTCGAATAACTCTCTCTTAGTCCCCGTTAAGGTTTCCTTTGGCAGCCTCAGTTCTTTGGTGTCGGCTTTTGTCGACAGTGGAGCTGCAGGAAACTTTATGGATTTAACTTGGGCTAAGGCCTTAGGCATTCCGCAGTTACCATTAGATAGATGTATCACCATGCACGGCTTAGATGGGGGTCCGCTTTCTAATGGGATAATTACTCACCGTACACCTCCAGTAGTACTTACCGTAGGAGCCTTACATTCCGAAAATATTGAATTTTACCTTACACATTGCCCGGCAGTTCCTGTTGTTCTGGGTCACCCCTGGCTAGCCTTTCATAATCCCACCATTGATTGGCGGTCCGGGGAGATTTCCCAATGGGGTACATTTTGTGCTAAGGAATGTATTTCGTATCCAGTCAGAGTTGCAGCAATCATTCCAGAGCTCATTCCTGTGGAATACCAAGAGTTTGCCGATGTCTTCTCTAAAGGCAATGCGGATATTCTGCCTCCCCATCGGCCTTATGATTGTACAATTGAGCTAGTTCCAGGTGCCACTTTGCCAAAGGGGAGATTATATGCTTTGTCCGGGCCAGAAACTACGGCCATGAATAATTATATTCAGGAAAGCTTAAAGAAGGGATTTATTAGACCATCAAAATCTCCTTTAAGTGCAGGTTTCTTCTTTGTGGAGAAAAAAGATGGCTCGCTTAGACCATGCATTGATTTTAGAGCCCTGAATAAGATCTCCGTTAAAAACACCTATCCTGTGCCGTTGATTTCTGTACTTTTTGATCAGTTACGTTCTGCTGTGATTTTTTTCTAAAATTGACCTTAGAGGAGCTTACAACCTCATCCGAATTAAATCTGGGGATGAGTGGAAGACGGCTTTCAGCACTCAGTCAGGTCACTACGAATACCTGGTGATGCCGTTCGGCCTGTCTAACGCTCCAGCGGTTTTTCAAGACCTTATTAACAATGTTCTCCGTGACTTCCTAGGGAAATTCGTGGTCGTTTATTTAGACGACATCTTGATTTTTTCTGAATCTATGGAACAACATGTTACCCAGGTGCGTCTGGTTCTTCAAAAGTTACGTGAGAATCATTTGTATGCCAAGCTGGAGAACTGTGATTTTCACGTCACGGAAGTATCTTTTTTAGGGTACATAATTTCTCCTCAGGGATTTTCCATGGAACCAAAGAAGCTCCAGGCCATCCTTAATTGGGCGCAACCCACTAATTTAAAAGCAATTCAGCGCTTTTTAGGGTTTGCTAATTATTATAGGAGGTTCATTCATTCTTTTTCTGACCTGGTTGCTCCCATAGTAGCTCTTACAAAAAAAGGGGCGGATCATACCAACTGGTCACATGAAGCCGAATTGTCCTTCCAGGCCTTGAAACAAGCCTTTGTCTCGGCTCCAGTCCTCAGACATCCTAATCCGGAATTGCCTTTTGTTGTGGAGGTTGATGCCTCAGAGGTTGGAGTGGGGGCTGTCCTTTCTCAAGAGGATCCAGAGTCTCTGGAGTTACATCCTTGTGCCTTTATGTCCAGGAAATTCTCCTCCGCTGAATCCAACTATGATGTTGGTAATCGGGAGTTACTGGCGGTGAAATGGGCTTTCGAGGAGTGGAGGCATTGGCTGGAGGGAGCTAAACATACTATTTCGGTTTTGACTGACCATAAGAACCTGCAATATATTGAGTCAGCTAAACGGCTTAATGCTCGGCAGGCACGTTGGGCATTATTTTTTACTCGTTTCAGGTTTATAATTACTTTCAGGCCTGGTTCCAAGAATACAAAAGCTGATGCCCTGTCACGTAGCTTTCTTCCGGTTCACAATAGCAATCCTGTTGTTACCTCCATACTTCCATCTTCAGTCATCCGGGCAGGCCTCACTCAGGATTTATTTACCCAGTTAAACCAGCTTCAACACCAAGCTCCTAGACTTACTCCTGCTGGTCGTCTTTATGTCCCTGAATTTTTGAGAGCCACTGTTTTAACTGAATTTCATGACAGCAAAGTCTCAGGGCATCCGGGAATCACTAAGACATTGGAGTTAGTCTCTCGCTCAGTGTGGTGGCCTAGTCTTTCTAAAGAAGTTAAGGAATTCGTTCATTCATGTCAGGTTTGTGCACAGCATAAGGTTCCTCGTTCGTTGCCTATCGGGCAACTCATGCCTTTAGCTGTTCCTCTCAGGCCATGGTCTCATATTTCCATGGATTTTGTGGTTGACCTTCCCCTTTCAGCCGGATTCCGAGTCATTTGGGTGGTAGTGGACCGTTTTAGTAAAATGGCTCATTTTGTCGCTCTTCCCCGATTGCCTTCTGCTCAAGGGTTGGCAGTTTTGTTCCTCCATGTGTTCAGGCTTCATGGGTTGCCCACTGATATTGTTTCTGATCGGGGTCCACAATTCATCGCACAGTTCTGGAAATGTTTTTGTGCCTCATTGAAGATGACACTGTCTTTAACATCTGGTTACCACCCACAGTCTAACGGGAAAACCGAACGAGTCAACCAGTCATTAAAACAATATTTGCGTCTGTATTCAGCCAAACTCCAGAATGATTGGTCTGAGTTTCTCCCTTTGGCTGAATTTGCTTACAATAACTCTTGTCATTCCTCCACCAAAGAGTCTCCGTTCTTTTCAGTTTTTGGTTTTCACCCCAGAGCCAATTCTTTTTTTCATCATTCTCCAGTCTCCTCGCTAACCTTGACCTCCCATCTCAGAGTTATTTGGAAAAAAGTGCACCTTGCTCTCAGGAAAGCGGCCTTCCGAGAGAAGAAATTTTCTGACAGGCTCCGACGTCCTTGCACTTTTAAGGTGGGAGATAAGGTGTGGTTGTCGACTCGCAACATCAGGCTTCGACAATCCTCGGCTAGACTGGGACCCAAATTTATTGGACCGTTTCTTATTAGTAAGAAGGTCAACCCAGTTGCCTTTCGGCTACGTTTACCAAGATCTCTTAAAATTGGAAATACTTTTCATTGTTCCCTGTTGAAACAATACGTTTCTTCCAGTAGATTTCCTCGGAGGATCTCTCAGGGTAGATCTCCAGTGGGGGTACGGGGACAACAGGAATTCTTGGTAGAGAAAGTTCTTGACTCTAAATTGTCCCGGAGTCGGCTTTATTTTTTAGTTCACTGGAAAGGCTATGGTCCGGAGGAAAGGTCTTGGGTCCTGGACAAGGATCTTCATGCCCCTAGGCACAAGAGGGCATTTTTTCGAGAATTTCCTCAGAAACCTGGCTTTAGGGGTTCCTTGACCCCTCCTCAAGGGGGGGGGGGGTACTGTTAGGCGCCGGGGTCCGCGATGTCCTCGCGGCCCGGCGCCTAGCTACTAGGGACGCCGAGCGGGCTAGCCGCCGGGTCCCTAGCAACGCAGGGACGCCAGGAGTGCTTAGCCGCCCGGACCCTAGCAACGGGGACGCCACGGGCGGACCACGTTCCCCGTTGCAGGGTCAATCAAATAAATCACACACACACTTGTCTTGCTCGTGCAGCCTGGCAGCTGCACGGCATGTTGATAATCTGGCTCTGTAACATCTGATTGGAGGACTCCTTGTTAAATACTTTCTCAGTGCTTCACACAGACGCCGGTAATAGCTTCCTGCATGCTGCTTAGGTTTGCTGAACGTCAGTTCCTGTCCTGCTGTGTCCGGTCATTCCTGTCTTCAGAGTTCCCGAATCTTGGAGTTATCATCTCATCCCAAGAAGTCTCTGGTCCTCTATTGTCCGCCACAGTCGCCAGAGAATCTCGTGTGGTGTTCGTGAGTTGCGGCTCTGCCGTGTGCTGCGGCTCAGCCCGCTATATTTTTTGTATTCTGTTTCGGAGCATTTGCGGAGGGTTCCGCTTCCACAAGTCCTCTCCGGAACTCGGCGGTGCCGGGTAGGAGAGTGGACAAGTGGTATTTTGGTTGTCCTTTTCCCTGGCGGTATTTCCGCACATATTCTAGTTTTAAGTTACCTTGTAGCCCCTGGCCTTGTTGCTGAGTTAGAGGGCCCCTTGTTATCACCCTGTCTCGGATTTCCCTTTGTCTCCCATTAAGACCTGAGGGGGCATCGGAGTTGGGCAGACGTAATCCGCCCTTCAAACGCGGCTGCCATGGGCTCAAGCAACCATAGTCTCGCAAGGGATTTCTGACAGCACGGGTGAGACAACGGAGTTAGGGCGCCAGGGGCTATTTTGCATTCCCGCTTCCTTTCCCAGCATTACGTTCCAGTGCTCAGGTCCTTGTTATAAAATCTCCTCAGACCAGAGTGCTGGAATCATAACATCCAGGTGCTTTTAGGCTCATTTAGCATCTTTCTTACCCGTCGGGGTCGTCGGTCAACGACGCGATACCGCCGGCTCATTGCTCGGTGGTGTATCAGTCGTTTGACGAGGCGCTAGAGTTGGTCCGTAGTTACGGCCCTGGGGCCCTGATGGCTAAGATCGATGTGGAATCTGCGTTTCGGTTGCTGCCGTTGCATCCGGACTCATTCCGTTTTATGGGTTTTCGGATTGGAGAGGAGTATTTCATCGACAAATGTTTGCCGATGGGATGTTCCGTTTCCTGCTCGTTTTTCGAACTGTTTAGCACATTCTTACATTGGTGCGTGGAGTCTTCATCAGGGGGTCACGGAGTCGCCCATTACCTCGATGACTTCCTGTGCGTGGGTCCAGCGAATTCGCTACGCTGCGGCGACTTGCTGTTCAGCATCCGAGCCCTGTTTTTTCACTTTGGCGTTCCTGTGGCCGAGGATAAAACGGAGGGGCCGGTCTCCTGTTTGTCATTCTTGGGGATAGAAATCGACACGGTGGCAGGATCGTGTCGACTGCCTCAGGACAAGGTTGCGAAGCTCCACGAGGCTATCTGCCGGTTCGTAAGGTCGCGCAAAGTCACGCTGCGGCAGGCGCAGTCCTTGCTGGGCCTTTTGAACTTTGCTTGTCGGGTAATCCCGATCGGCAGGGTTTTCTGCCGGAAGCTGGAGAGGGCGACTGCGGGGTGTGCCAGGCCGCATCATTTCATATGCTTGTCCTCCGAGATTAAGAGGGATTTGGCCGTATGGGCCTCGTTCCTGGAGGACTTCAACGGGGTGTGTATCTGGCAGGCCCCAGCAGTCGACAGCGCTGGGCTGCAGCTGTTTACCGACGCGGCGGGTTCCTCTGGGTTCGGTTGCTACCTTGAGGGATCTTGGTGCGCGGCCTTGTGGCCGGCGGAATGGCATTGCGAGGGTTTAACTAAGGACCTTTTGCTGCTGGAGCTTTTCCCCATTATGGTGGCGCTGGAGGTTTGGGGCGATCGTCTGGCTCATCGCAGCATCTTCTTTAGATGTGACAATCTGGGCGTGGTGCATGCTATAAATAACCAGAGGGCGAAGTCGCTGGTGGTCCTGAGGGTGCTGGGGCAGTTGCTGCTGACATGCTTGCATAGGAATGTGTGGTTCCGCGCGCAGCATGTGCCTGGTCTGGAGAACGGAATTGCCGACGCGTTGTCACGAGGTCAGTGGGAGAGGTTTTGTTTGTTGGCACCCGAGGCCGATGAGCAAGGGTTTCAATGTCCCGGTTATGTCTGGCAGGTGATCGGGCCGGACTGGAGGGTCTAGCGATGCGGTCAGTCGCTCCGAACGCGCTCAAGGCTTACGGACAAGCTTGGAGCGAGTGGGAGGAGTTTGTCCGAGGACGAAGTCAACAAGGTAAGAGCGGGCATCGGATGATGCTTTCTTTTATTTGGCAGCTGTTTGTTACGGGTAGGTCCAGAGCGGTGGTATCCCGGTACTTAGCTGGTATTTCGTTCTTTAACAAAATCAAGGGTGTCCCTGACGTGACAAAGAGCGGGATTCTGCTTAAGGCGATGAAGGGGTGGGCACGCGTGGCGCCAACGCCGCCTGATAGGAGGCGGCCCATCGATACGGCCTTGCTACCGGCTGTCATCATGGCGGTTGGCAGTATTGCGTCGTTTATTTTTGAATCGCTGCTGTTCCGTTTGGCGTTGGCGTTCTCCATGGCTTACCACGGTGCCTTTCGGGTTTCGGAGCTGGTGGCGCCATCTAAGCGAGCGGATTCGCGCATGCTTCTCGAGGACATGGTGGTGGGTGAGAGGTCCTTGCTGTGCAGATTGCGTCGCTCTAAGACGGACCAAGTAGGTAGAGGTCGATGGGTCACCTTGGTTTCGGCGCTGGAGGAGAGCATTTGCCCGGTGAGGTTGTCAGTAAAATATGCGGCAGTGCGGCCCGATGGTCGGGGGTCGTGGTTGCTGCATTATGACGGTCTGCCAGTGACGAAATATCAGTTTCGTTGGATGCTGGGTCGCTGTCTGGCGAGCTTGGGCCTTCCACCCGCTGCTTTCGGGACGCATTCCTTCCGCATCGGGGCTGCGACGTCGGCTGCGTCGGCAGGGTTTTCCGTGGCTGAAATCCAGGCGGTGGGGCGATGGAAGTCGCCGAGTTACAGACGATATATTCGCCCCGTTGCATGATTTGTTTGCTTGAATATGGTTGTTTATTTGTAGTTGTATAAGTCCTGTTGTAAAGTTCAGTACGTCCTTGTGTGGTGTATCTGTTTGTCTCCCCCGTTTATCCTACTCAGGGATTAGCCACTCGCCGCTTCTGGCAGCGGGGGTCTGGAGTTCTTTTGCGATTTTTTGCCTGACTTGACGGACTGAATTCTAATCTACAATTCGGCTGATCAGGTCTAATCAAAGTCCCTCAGCAGGTTTTTACGCTTTCACCTCCAGCTGAGTTCTTACATGTTTACATGTTTTTCCCATTTTATACCCCCCCCCCCCCCGTTTATTTTCTTATTTTATTTAGATTTTTCCCATTGTGTGTTTATGTTCTGCTTCAATTTGCTGGAAGCTTGTGCAGATCGGCAAGGCCGTTACTTCTGCAAGACACGAAAATCCATTTTTTCTTTTGGCAGATCCTTCAGGTTACTGCATTTAATAAATTCTGCTTTAGATTCTTATTAACCGAATTTTTACCCCTTTCCTTCTCTTCAGGTTGGGTAGACGATGATTTGGCAGTCTGGGTGGTTGGCCACTCTTATGTGTACTGGGCAGCCAGGTTTTTGGCCTCGGAGGGGGCGCAGATGTTTCCTAGGGCTCATGGCGTTCGTTGGCTTGGTTGGCGGGGGATGATGTGGAAAGATCTGAAGAGTAGATTAGTCAGTCAGGTCAGCGAGCATGGAGTCCCTAGGGTGCTGGTTGTCCATTTAGGTGGCAACGACCTGGGGAAGAGGACATCTTTGGAGCTGCGGTGGGCCATGATGAAGGATCTGGCCAGTGTGGCCGCAGCATGGACCAATTGTGTCTTGGTGTTCTCTATGATGGTGCCAAGGTTGAGTTGGCGAGGTGTGGCGGACGGTCCCCTGATTGATGAGGCCAGGCAGAAGGTGAATGGGGCGGTGGCGAAGTGGGTGTTGTCCCACGGAGGCAAAGTGGTTCGCCACCCTAGGATTCGGTTTCGAGACAGTCACCTTTTTCGGCCTGATGGTGTGCATCTGTCCAATGAGGGGATGATGCTTTTCCTGGAGGATCTGTTTCTCGTGATGCAGGAGTTAGGTTGAGGTTATGGTGGCGGTGCGAAGACTCTGGGGAGGAGTCTTTCGCTGTTGGCGGAAAAGAACGGCAGGTTGTAGTTTGTCTTGTTAGTTGTAGTGATTTACAGTTTGGTGTGGTTTAGGTGCACTCCCCTCCATTGACTTTTAAGGCCGCTCGACCACCCGTCCGGGGGGCAGCGGCATCACCCATCAGGGTGGGTAGTCACCTATTACCTATTTTATAGTTTGTGTTTAAATTAGGATAGTTTTGAATTTTAATGTTTTAAGGTTAGCGTCAGTTGAATAGAGCCGTTCTTTTTTCTGCCACCATATGCCGGCTGAATCGGCATGTTAACTAAAATTTTCAATTTACAGGTTTGCTAATGGCTAGGGTACAATAAATAGCTAACAATTTTCTGCCAAATTCAAGTCTCCGTGTCATTATTTCTTGGTATTAAAGGTACTGAATGCTTTTGAATAAGGGGTCCACACATTATCATTAGGTTTAGGAGAGCGAAATTACTGCATAGGAATAGAGAGAGTTAAACCTCCTGTGAGGGGTGGACCTAGCTGTGAGGAAAGTACAGCCCATGGTGAGAGGGGAGAGTCAATATATATAGGGAATGCTAGGCCAGCTTGGTCTCTCTTGCTGCTGAATTGCCTTCCCGCCCTCCCACCCTGTATGGTAGAGGTTCTGGCACGGAGTGCCTTGGCTTTGAATTGTTAGTCTGGTGTTATCGTTGGCTATTTGTTGGCGGAAAAGAACGGCAGGTTGTAGTTTGTCTTGTTAGTTGTAGTGATTTACAGTTTGGTGTGGTTTAGGTGCACTCACCTCCATTGACTTTTAAGGCCGCTTGACCACCCGTCCGGGGGCAGCGGCATCACCCATCCGGGTGGGTAGTCACCGTGGGGGTATGAGGCACCTATTACCTATTTTATAGTTTGTGTTTAAATTAGGATAGTTTTGAATTTTAATGTTTTAAGGTTAGCGTCAGTTGAATAGAGCCGTTCTTTTTTCTGCCACCATATGCCGGCTGAATCGGCATGTTAACTAAAATTTTCAATTTACAGGTTTGCTAATGGTTAGGGTACAATAAATAGCTAACAATTTTCTGCCAAATTCAAGTCTCCGTGTCATTATTTCTTGGTATTAAAGGTACTGAATGCTTTACTTTTGAATAAGGGGTCCACACATTATCATTAGGAGGTTTATAAGTTTATGATCAACATCTCATATATAGGAGCAGATGTATTAGGTCTGGAGAAGTGATAAAGCAGTGATAAGTGCAAGGTGATAAGACACCAGCCAATCAGCTTCTAAATGTCAATTTACATATTGTAGCTGATTGGCTGGTGCATTATCACCTTGCACTTATCACTGCTTTATCACTTCTCCAGGCTTAATACATCTGCCCCATAGTCCGTGTACACACATAACTATTAAGAGTCTCTTCCTAAGTTCCCAGTAATAATTGTTCAGCCAATATTAACGTATATGCACATATAACATTTACTTAAACTGAGTGACACACTGTGCCCAGCTCACAGCGGTACTCCCAGCACCAGGGTTCTGTTCATTCATTTCCTTAGTCCTTAGGGGGTTAAGGGCTACCATTTTACATATAATGCAATTTTATACACATATCCAATTTTATTATGCTAAGCTCAGGGCCGGCGCCACCACTAGGCAGCTTTAGGCAGCTGCCTATGGGCGGCGACCACTGGAGGGCGGCACCACACAGTGAATGAGAGAGAATGCTTTTGTTATCATCCTGTCTCTGTCTCTGCAATACTGCCGCCCCTTCTCCTCCGCAACAGCACCCGGCAAAGCTATACCAGCCCCGCACTCCGCTCCGTGATTGAGCTCCCGCATATCACCCGCCCCCCCCCCCCCGCGTCATGATGTTACCCGCTCTCTCCCCTCCGCTCTCCCCTCTGCTCATCTCCCTCCCTCTCCTCCACCTCCCCATACCCTCTGGCGATTACAAACGTAACTGCACCGCCAAGCTAATTCCACAGTGCTCGGCGGCGTTACTAGTAGTCAGGCAGGGCGGCTGGGAGCGTGACGCTGACGCCATGCAGTCACGCTTCCTGTCCCTGCGCAAGAGGATCCAGGACTCCTGCTATGCGCTCCACGCAGTGTACCCGCCTGCAGTGCCAGTGGCGCCTGTACTCCGCTACCCCCGGTCCACATGATGTCTCGGACGCGGCGGGGGAGAGCTCAGCAGAGACTCCCCTGCTGTACACACTGCAGGCCATCTGATGGAAAGCAGCTCAGCGGGCGGACTGGGGAGCTGTTTGGTTGCCATGGTGACCTTAGATCCTGGCAAAGCTTGCCATGTGAGCCCTGGACATGCAGCTTCCATCCATATTTTATTTGCTTAGCAATGCATGTATGTTCCATGTACAATGTAACACATGTTCTGTATGGGTATGGGTTTAATGTAGCACATGTATTTTCACAGTGTGCAGTGGGTATATGCTATGTATAGTCTAGGTGGACCAATGTAACTGTTTGCTCTTGGTTACATGCATGTTCTATGTGTGCAGCTGGTGTGTTCTATGTATGTTCTGTTTGGGAACTATGTTACTGTGTCTCTTGGCTTACATGCATGCATACATACTGAGAGACACAAGTTGCGGTGGGCTGAGAGATGCAGGGGGGAGGGGGTGCTGCTGAGGATGCAGGGGGGAGATGATGGTGTGGCTGAGAGATGTAGGGGGGAGATGATGGTGGCTTAGCGATGCGGGGGGGGATGGTGTGGCTTAGAGATGCAGGGGGGATGGTGTGGCTGAGACGCAGAGGAGAGATAGTGTGGTAGAGAGATGCAGTGGGGAGATGATGTGGTAGAGAGACGCAGGGGAGAGATGATGTGGTAGAGAGACGCAGGGGAGAGATGGTGTGGTAGAAAGACGCAGTGGGGAGATGACGTGGTAGAGAGACGCAGGGGAGAGATGGTGTGGTAGAGAGACGCAGTGGGGAGATGGAGTGGTAGAGAGACACAGGAGAGAGATGATGTGGTAGAGAGACGCAGGGGAGAGATGATGTGGTAGAAAGACGCATGGGAAGGATGGTGTGGCAGAGGGACGCAGTGGGGAGATGATGTGGTAGAGAGACGCAGGGGAGAGATGGTGTGGTAGAGAGACGCAGTGGGGAGATGGTGTGGTAGAGATACGCAGGGGAGAGATGGTGTGGTAAAGAGACGCAGTGGGGAGATGATGTGGTAGAGAGACGCGGGGGAGAGATGGTGTGGATATTAATAAGTATAAGGGGTAAGCTATGTGGGTTTTATTATAGTGTAATGGGTTAATGCTGTATGGTTGGCTTAATATTTTTATTAAGGTTAGGAATTGGTACTTTAGATTACATAGAGCAGATTGAGCGTTATGGAAAATAAATGTAATTAATAATGTAGGGGTATGGTGGGTATGAGGGAGTTAATGATTATTATTGGCTAATTATGTTGAATGAGGTTGTTGCTGAAGCAGTTAATGAATTTTTAGGAAGGTTATTTAATGATGAGGTAAGATTTTCAATGATCACAAAATTGCTCTCCGTACTGTCTGGCGGTCATAAACATGCTCTCCGTACTGTCTGGCGGTCATAAACATGTTCTCCGTACTGTCTGGCGGTCATAAACATGCTCTCCGTATTGTCTGGCGGTTATAAAAATGCTCTCCGTACTGTCTGGTGGTTATAAAAAATGCTCTTCTTACTGTCTGGCGGTCATAAAAAATCTCTCCGCACTGTCTGGCAGTCATAAAAATGCTCTCCGTACTGTCTGGCGGTCATGAAAATGCTCTCCGTACTGTCTGGCGGTCATGAAAATGCTCTCCGTACTGTCTGGCGGTTATGAATATGCTCTCCGTACTGTCTGGCGGTCATAAAAATGCTCTCCGTATTGTCTGGCTGTCACAAAAATGCTCTCCGTATTGCCTTGTGGTCAAAATAATGCTCTTAGTATTGTGGTACAGACACTTAAATGCTGTTAATATTGTATGGCTGTCACAGTAATGGTCTTATTATCTGATGGTCACTAAAATTCTCTTCATTTCTCTTACGTCCTAGAGGATGCTGGGGACTCCAAAAGGACCATGGGGGTATAGACTGGATCCGCAGGAGACATGGGCACACTAAAAGACTTTGACTGGGTGCCTCTCCTCCAGACCTCAGTTAGATTCTGTGCCCAGAGAGACTGGACCCACACTAGGGGAGCTCTCCTGAGTTTCTCTGAAAAGACTTTGTTAGGTTTTTTATTTTCAGGGAGACCTGCTGGCTACAGGCTCCCTGCTTCGTGGGAGTGAGGGGAGAGAAGTCAGACCTACTTCTTCTGAGTTAAAGGCTCTGCTTCTTAGGCTACTGGACACCATTAGCTCCAGAGGGTTCGATCACTTGGTGCGCCTAGCTGCTTGTTCCCGGAGCCGCGCCGTCAACCCCCTCACGGAAGCCAGAAGAAAGAAGCCGGGTGAGTATAAAGAAGCAAGAAGACTTCAGTGACGGCAGAAGACTTCAGTAACGGAGGTACAGCGCAGTGGTCGCGCTGCGCGCCATGCTCCCACACATACACCAATGGTACTCACAGGGTGCAGGCGCAGGGGGGGGGGCGCCCTGGGCAGCAAGTTACTGGAGCTAATAACACTGGCAAAAACATATATATAAGTGCCTAGGCACTAAATATAAGACCCCCGCCAGTCTAAATATTCAAATTTGAGCGGGACTACAGCGCGCCGGGAGGGGGCGTGGCTTAGCCCTCACAGCATACCAGCACCATTTCTCTGACGTCCTAGTGGATGCTGGGAACTCCGTAAGGACCATGGGGAATAGACGGGCTCCGCATGAGACTGGGCACTCTAAAAGAAAGATTAGGTACTATCTGGTGTGCACTGGCTCCTCCCTCTATGTCCCTCCTCCAGACCTCAGTTAGAATCTGTGCCCGGCCAGAGTTGGGTGCTCCTAGTGGGCTCTCCTGAGCTTGCTAGAAAGAAAGTATTTGTTAGGTTTTTTATTTTCAGTGAGATCTGCTGGCAACAGACTCACTGCTACGTGGGACTGAGGGGAGAGAAGCAAACCTACCTGCTTGCAGTTAGCTTGTGCTTCTTAGGCTACTGGACACCAATAGCTCCAGAGGGTTCGAACACAGGGCCTGACCTCGATCGTCCGTTCCCAGAGCCGCGCCGCCGTCCCCCTTGCATAGCCAGAAGACAGAAGAGAAGCGATGAAATCGGCGGCAGAAGACTCCTGTCTTCTTTAAGGTAGCGCACAGCACTGCAGCTGTGCGCCATTGCTCCCACAGCACACCACACACTCCGGTCACTGTAGGGTGCAGGGCGTTGGGGGGGGGGGGGGGGGCGCCCTGGGCAGCAATTATAATACCTTTTGGCATAAAATACACATAATACAGTCAGTTAACTGTATATGTGTAAAAAACCCCGCCGTTAAGTTACAGAAAACGCGGGACAGAAGCCCGCCGCTGAGGGGGCGGGGCCTTCTTTCTCAGCACACCAGCGCCATTTTCCCTTCACAGCTCCGCTGGAAGCACGCTCCCCAGGCTCTCCCCTGCAGTATCCAGGTACAAGACGGGTTAAAAAGAGAGGGGGGGCACATAAATTTAGGCGCAAATCGATACAGACAAGCAGCTATTGGGAAAATCACTTATTAGCAGTGTAAATCCCTGTGTTATATAGCGCTGTGGTGTGTGCTGGCATACTCTCTCTCTGTCCCCCCAAAGGACTTTGTGGGGTCCTCAGTCTGAGCATTCCCTGTGTGTGTGCGCGGTGTGTCGGTACGGCTGTGTCGACATGTTTGATGAGAAGGGTTACGTGGAGGCGGAGCAGAGGCAGATAAGTGTGGTGTCGCCCCCGACGGGGCCGACACCTGATTGGATGGATATGTGGAAGGTCTTAACCGACAGTGTCAACTCCTTACATAAAAGGTTCGATGACGCAGCAGCCTTGGGACAGCCGGGATCTCAGCCCGCGCCTGCCCAGGCGACTCAGAAGCCGTCAGGGGCTCATAAACGCCCGCTAGCTCTGATGGTAGACACAGATGTCGACACGGAGTCTGACTCCAGTGTAGATGAGGATGAGACAAATGTACAGTCTCCAAAAGCCATCCGATGCATGATTACTGCAATGAAAGATGTATTGCACATTTCTGATATTAACCCGGTTACCACAAGAGGGGTATTATGTTTGGGGAGAAAAAGCAGCCAGTGACTTTTCCCCCATCTGATGAATTAAATGATTTGTGTGAAGAAGCGTGGAGTTCCCCTGATAAGAAACTAGTGATTTCTAAGAGGTTACTGATGGCGTACCCTTTCCCGCCAACGGATAAGTTACGTTGGGAAACATCCCCTAGGGTGGACAAGGCGCTAACACGCTTATCTAAAAGGGTGGCACTGCCGTCTCAGGATACGGCCGCCCTAAAGGATCCTGCGGATAGAAAGCAGGAAGCTATCCTGAAGTCTGTGTATACACACTCTGGTACTCTACTGAGACCTGCTATTGCTTCAGCCTGGATGTGTAGTGCTGCAGCAGCATGGACTGATACCCTGTCAGACAACATTGATTCCCTCGACAGGGATACTGTTTTGCTAACCATCGAACATATAAAAGACGTCGTCTTATATATGCGGGATGCACAGAGGGACATTTGCCTGCTGGCATCTAGAATTAATGCAATGTCCATTTCTGCCAGGAGAGTATTATGGACTCGGCAGTGGACAGGTGATGCTGATTCTAAAAAACACATGGAGGTTTTGCCTTATAAGGGTGAGGAATTGTTTGGGGACGGTCTCTCAGACCTCGTATCCACAGCAACTGCTGGGAAGTCGACTTTTTTACCTCAGGTTCCCTCACAGCCTAAGAAAGCACCGTATTATCAAATGCAGTCCTTTCGGCCTCAGAAAGGCAAGTGGGTCAGAGGAGCATCCTTTCTGGCCAGAGGCAAGGGTAGAGGAAAGAAGCTGCACCAGGCAGCCAGTTCCCAGGAACAAAAATCCTCCCCTGCTTCCACTAAGTCCACCGCATGACGTTGGGGCTCCACAGGCGGAGCCAGGTGCGGTGGGGGCGCGTCTCCGAAACTTCAGCAACCAGTGGGTTCGCTCACAAGTGGATCTCTGGGCTGTACAAATTGTATCTCAGGGATACAAGCTAGAGTTAGAGGCGACTTCCCCTCGCCGTTACCCCAAATCAGCCTTGCCAGCTGCTCCCAGGGAAAGGGAGGTAGTACTGGCGGCAATTCACAAGCTGTACCTCTAGCAGGTGATAATCAAGGTCCCCCTCCTTCAACAGGGACGGGGTTACTATTCCACAATGTTTGTGGTACCGAAACCGGACGGTTCGGTGAGACCCATCCTGAATTTAAAATCCTTGAACACTTATATAAAGAAGTTCAAGTTCAAAATGGAATCGCTCAGGGCGGTTATTGCAAGCCTGGAAGAGGGGGATTTTATGGTGTCGCTGGACATCAAGGATGCTTACTTGCATGTCCCCATTTACCCACCTCACCAGGAATACCTCAGGTTTGTGGTACGAGACTGTCATTACCAATTCCAGACGTTACCGTTTGGTCTCTCCACGGCACCGAGAATATTTACCAAGGTAATGGCCGAAATGATGATACTACTTCGGAAGAAGGGAGTTATAATTATCCCGTACTTGGACGATCTCCTCATAAAGGCGAGGTCCAGAGAGCAGTTGTTGGTCAGCGTAGCACTCTCTCAGGAAGTGTTGCAACAGCACGGCTGGATTCTGAATATCCCAAAGTCGCAGCTGATTCCTGCGACGCGTCTGCTTTTCCTGGGCATGATTCTGGACACAGAACAGAAGAAGGTGTTTCTCCCGGTGGAGAAGGCCCAGGAATTGTCATCTCTGGTCAGGGACCTCCTGAAACCAAAACAGGTGTCGGTGCATCACTGCACGCTAGTCCTGGGAAAGATGGTGGCTTCTTACGAAGCAATTCCCTTCGGCAGGTTCCATGCAAGGATCTTTCAGTGGGATCTGTTAGACAAATGGTCCGGATCGCATCTTCAGATGCATCGGTTGATCACCCTGTCCCCAAGGGCCAGGGTGTCTCTGCTGTGGTGGCTGCAGAGTGCTCATCTTCTCGAGGGCCGCAGGTTCGGCATACAGGACTGGGTCCTGGTGACCACGGATGCAAGCCTCCGAGGATGGGGGGCAGTCACTCAGGGAAGAAACTTCCAAGGACAGTGGTCAAGTCTGGAGACTTCACTACACATAAATATACTGGAACTAAGGGCCATTTACAACGCCCTGAGTCAAGCAGAGCCCCTGCTTCAAAACCACCCAGTACTGATTCAGTCAGACAACATCACGGCGGTCGCCCATGTAAACCGCCAGGGCGGAACGAGAAGCAGGATGGCAATGGCAGAAGCCACAAGGATTCTTCGATGGGCGGAGAATCACGTGCTAGCACTGTCAGCAGTGTTCATTCCGGGAGTGGACAACTGGGAAGCAGACTTCCTCAGCAGGCACGACCTCCACCCGGGAGAGTGGGGACTTCATCAAGAAGTCTTCACACAGATTGTAAATCGCTGGGAACTGCCACAGGTGGACATGATGGCGTCCCGCCTCAACAAAAAGCTAAAAAAATATTGCGCCAGGTCAAGGGACCCTCAGGCGATAGCTGTGGACGCACTAGTGACACCGTGGGTGTACCAGTCGGTTTATGTGTTCCCTCCTCTTCCTCTCATACCCAAGGTACTGAGGATAGTAAGAAAGAGAGGAGTAAAAACTATACTCATCGTTCCGGATTGGCCAAGAAGAACTTGGTACCCAGAACTACAAGAAATGATCTCAGAGGACCCATGGCCTCTGCCTCTAAGACAGGACCTGTTACAGCAGGGGCCCTGTCTGTTCCAAGACTTACCGCGGCTGCGTTTGACGGCATGGCGGTTGAACGCCGGATCCTAACGGAAAAGGGCATTCCAGATGAAGTGATTCCTACGCTGATAAAAGCTAGGAAGGGTGTGACAGTAAAGCATTATCACCGCATATGGCGGAAATATGTCGCTTGGTGTGAGGCCAGGAAGGCCCCAACAGAGGAATTCCAGCTGGGTCGATTTCTGCACTTCCTACAGTCAGGGGTGTCTATGGGCCTAAAATTGGGGTCCATAAAGGTCCAGATTTCAGCCCTATCTATTTTCTTTCAAAAAGAACTGGCTTCACTGCCTGAAGTTCAGACGTTTGTTAAGGGAGTGCTGCATATTCAGCCCCCTTTTGTGCCTCCAGTGGCACCTTGGGATCTTAACGTTGTGTTGGATTTCCTGAAATCACACTGGTTTGAGCCACTTAAGACCGTGGAGCTAAAGTATCTCACGTGGAAGGTGGTCATGCTGTTGGCCTTAGCTTCGGCTAGGCGTGTGTCAGAATTGGCGGCTTTGTCATGTAAAAGCCCATATCTGATCTTCCATATGGACAGGGCAGAATTGAGGACTAGTCCCCACTTTCTCCCAAAGGTGGTATCAGCGTTTCATTTGAACCAACCTATTGTGGTGCCTGCGGCTACTCGGGACTTGGAGGATTCCAAGTTGCTGGACGTAGTCCGGGCTTTGAAAATTTATGTTTCCAGGACGGCTGGAGTCAGAAAAACTGACTCGCTATTTATCCTGCATGCACCCAACAAGCTGGGTGCTCCTGCTTCAAAGCAAACTATTGCTCGCTGGATCTGTTGCACGATTCAGCTGGCACATTCTGCGGCTGGACTGCCGCATCCTAAATCGGTAAAAGCCCATTCCACTAGGAAGGTGGGCTCTTCTTGGGCGGCTGCCCGAGGGGTCTCGGCTTTACAGCTTTGCCGAGCTGCTACTTGGTCGGGTTCAAACACATTTGCTAAATCCTACAAGTTTGATACCCTGGCTGAGGAGGACCTTGAGTTTGCTCATTCGGTGCTGCAGAGTCATCCGCACTCTCCCGCCCGTTTGGGAGCTTTGGTATAATCCCCATGGTCCTTACAGAGTTCCCAGCATCCACTAGGACGTCAGAGAAAATAAGAATTTACTCACCGGTAATTCTATTTCTCGTAGTCCGTAGTGGATGCTGGGCGCCCGTCCCAAGTGCGGACTCTCTGCAATACATGTATATAGTTATTGCTTCACTAAAGGGTTATTGTTATGAGCCATCCGTAAAAGGAG
The DNA here is from genome assembly GCF_028390025.1 of Pseudophryne corroboree. Lineage (NCBI taxonomy): Eukaryota > Metazoa > Chordata > Amphibia > Anura > Myobatrachidae > Pseudophryne > Pseudophryne corroboree. Next base: position 194,827,873 of record NC_086449.1, on the reverse strand, counting down.
GCTCAGTTGTTGTTCATACTGTTAACTGGGTATAATTATCACAAGTTGTACGGTGTGATTGGTGTGGCTGGTATGAGTCTTACCCTGGATTCCAAATCCTTTCCTAGTAATGTCAGCTCTTCCGGGCACAGTTTCCCTAACTGAGGTCTGGAGGAGGGGCATAGAGGGAGGAGCCAGTGCACACCAGATAGTACCTAATCTTTCTTTTAGAGTGCCCAGTCTCCTGCGGAGCCCGTCTATTCCCCATGGTCCTTACGGAGTTCCCAGCATCCACTACGGACTACGAGAAATAGAATTACCGGTGAGTAAATTCTTATTTTTTCTCTCTTCACAGACATGCAGAGACGCTGGCCCGGTACCTCCACTCTCCGTGACAAGTAAAGGGAGCAAAACGAGGGGGGGGGGGGGCACAGTTATTTGGTGCTATCAAAGCAGCGCAGTGATCATATATTATTTTTGTAGTATATGGGCGCTGGGGTGTGAGCTGGTATACTCCCTCTGTGTTCTCTCTAACAGGCTTCTCTGTGGGTCTGTCCCCTATTGCCAGTGTGAGTGTGTGTATGTCGGTACGGTGTGTCGACATGTCTGAGGCTGAGTGCTCCTCCCCAGAGGAGGTTACTGGGGGCGCAGAGAAAGAGTTGGGAGTGTCTCTGTCGGCACCGCTGATTGGATGGCCATGTTAAGTACATTGAATGCAAATGTGGCATTATTGTCTAAGAGGCTGGATAAATCTGATTCTCAGACTCACACGTGAAGAAAATCTATGGAGGAAGCCTTATCCCAGGTACAGGCACCCTTGGGGTCACAAAAGCGTTCATTTACCCAGATGGCGGATTCTGATACCGACACGGACTCTGATTCCAGTGCCGACTTTAGTGAGGCCAGTTTACATCCAAGAGTGGTGAAGAGTATTCAGTACATGATTGTGGCAATTAAAGATGTTTTACATATTTCTGAGGTGCCTGCTGTTCCAGATACAAGGGTTTGTTTATATAAGGGGAACGTTTCCCCCCTCTCATGAACTGAATGCTCTTTGTGAAAAAGCTTGGGAATCGCCTGATAAAAGGTGGCAGGTTCCCAAGAGAATTTTTATGGCATATCCTTTCCCCTCTGTCGACAGGGAAAAGTGGGAGTCATCTCCCAATGTGGACAAGGCCCTCTCCCGGCTGTCCAAGAAGGTGGCACTTCCGTCTCCCGACACTGCTGCCCTCAAGGACCCTGCGCATCGTAAACAGGAAACGACATTAAAAGCTATTTATGTCACTACGGGTGCACTCTTCAAACCTGCCGTGGTGTCGGCTTGTGTGAGTAGTGCTATTGCTAAGTGGGCTGATAATTTGGCATCTGATATGGATACCCTGGATAGGCAGTGGCAAACGCAGGATTTGCATGGGGGGGTTTCCAGAACTGGGCGGAGCCAATCACGGGGGTGGGGACTGAGGTGACCCAGTATATGCTGGGTCCGTAAAACTAGTGTGTCTGTGTGTGTGTGTATATATATATATATATACATATATCTACACACACACATATATATATATATATATATATATATATACATACACACACACATACATATACACGGGTGGTCTTCAGTATGCCGGCGGTTGGGCTCCCGGCGACCAGCATACCGGCGCCGGGAGCCTGACCGTCGGCATACCGACACTTATTTTCCCTCGTGGGGGTCCACGACCCCCCTGGAGGGAGAATAGAATAGTGTGGCGCGCGTAGCGTGGCGAGCGCAGCGAGCCCGCAAGGGGCTCATTTGCGCTCGCCACACTGTTGGTAAGCCGGCGGCCGGCCTCCCGGCGCCGGTATGCTGGTCGCCGGGAGGCCGGCCGCCGGGAGATCGTAGTGAACCCATATACACAGCATATTAAACATGCATATATATATATATATATATATACACACATACAGTACACATATATATATACACATGTATATATATATATATCATGTGTGTGTGTGTGTGTGTGTGTGTGTGTGTGTGTGTGTGTGTGTGTGTGTGTGTTTATATGTATGTATGTATATACATGTGTATATATGTAGGCACATGGATATATATGTACTATAATTAAAATAAAGTAAACTTTTATTGCACTTGCAAGTGCCACCAGGAAGACAGCAGGCTGCAGAGGACGCTAGACAGTCATTAATAATACTCATGCAGCTAAAAAAAAAAATGTTTTTTTTTTTTTTTAGTGGAGGGGGGTTTCTGGGTACTCGGAAACCCCCCCCTGGGTGCGCCACTGATAGGGATAACATTCTTTTGACTCTCGGTTATATCAGGGACGCTGCAGCTTACCTAAAGGATGCGGCAAGGGATATTGGCATCTTGGGATCAAGGGCCAATGCCATGGCAGTCTCGGCCAGGAGAGCGCTGTGGATTCATCAATTGAATGCTGATGCCGACTCCAAGAAAGCTATGGAAGCTCTCCCTTATAAAGGTAGTGTCTTGTTTGGTGACGGCCTCGCTGACCTGGTGTCTACAGCTACAGCGGGTAAGTCATCTTTTCTTCCTTATGTTCCAGCACAACAGAAAAAGGCACCCCATTCTCAGATGCATTCCTTTCGGCCTAATAGATACAAAAAAGGAAGAGGCTCGTCCTTCCTTGCTTCAAAAGGTAGATGAAGGGGAAAAAGGGCGCCTGCTCTGTCTGGCTCCCAGGACCAAAAGTACTCCCCGGCCTCTGCCAAGTCCACTGCATGACGTTGGGGCTCCCTTACGGGATTCTTGTCCCTTCATACTGATACTATGCTCTCATGTGTACATAGGTGGTACTTCCAAAACTGAGATGTTTTACACTAAGGGGGAGATGTATAAAACAGTGAAAAGAGTGGAGAAGTGAGCCAGTGGAGAAGTTGCCCATAGCAACCAATCAGTATTGATGTAACATAATGTGCACACTATAAAATGATACAAAGCAGCTAATTGGTTGCCATGGGCAACTTTTCAATTGGCTCACCCACTCTTATCACTGCTTAGTACCAGTGACGTGCGGTGAGGTGAGGTAAAGCCCTTCCTGTCATACTAACGTTTGTGCCAGAGTTTTGACAGTATAAAGTATATGAAAAATATAAAGAATACTGTATGTTTGAAATATCTTCTTTTGTATTGTTCTAATCATTTTTATAGCCAAAACTCTGTAGTAAAAAGTCTATGGCAGGTGAGGCAGTGCCTCATCTGCATATCTTTTCCGCACATCTCTGATCAAAACCCACCAAATTTCCGGCAGTATATACTGCTGCACCTGTGTATAATGCCAAGATGTACACTTTGGCTCATATATTGCGTGTAAATCTGGCTCTGGTGCTAGCCAGTGCCTCCTGAGCCATTTACCTCCCGCACGTCCCTGCTTAGTACATCTCCTCCTTAGTCACGTTTTTTTCTGGAGTGTAGGCGATGGTCAATTGATGCTCAACTTCATGCTTCTTTTGAAAGAATTCCCATCTTTGTTTAGATATTCACCTCCATTGTCAGATTTAAAGGTCTTCAGTCTGTGACCAGTTTCATTTTCTACTAGTCTCTTCTAGTCTACAATTTTCTTTACTATTTCAGACTTTTCTTTAATGTGGTATATGTGTGTCATTCTTGTGAAGTCATCAATGAACGTTAAAAAGTAACTGTATCCACTTATTGCCTTGGCTTCCATTGGAACATGCACATCTATATGCACTAACTCCAATGCTACTTGCTGAGTTGAGGCATTATACCTCCATTGAACATAATATGACAAAATCCTATTAACAGACTCATACAAGACTAGAGATTTCCGCTGCATTAATAGCTTCAACAATTCGCCCAATTCTGATCCATGGAAACCTTTAACAAGTAGAAACGCGTGACAAGTAAAGAGGGTGGAGGATATGGAATGAAAATGGGAGGAAATAAAGATTTGTACATAACAGAATGGAGGAAAGCGAACATCCCAAAGCCACCCTACGTCAGCAAGAGAGCAAAGATGTGACATACATAAACACCATATAGGGGCTAATTTCTAATGTATTGTTTGTGTGATATACCCCAAAACTCTCTGTGAGTTGGTATTCAGCAGTTACCTAAAATACACATCTAATCGTCCCATACTTTGCTCTTAGGGTCCCAGAGTGAATATTGTAAATTTATCAGCTAACTTGAAAAATACCCGTCTATATGCTCTGTATCGCATCTTCCAAGTCTTTGTTGCCCTTTTTCCTGGGTCTCCTGATCCTATTTACAGTCTGCCTAGTGGGCAAATTCCATTTTAGCTTCTTGCCAAACTAAAAACATACGCCTACCACTACATTCATGACCTGAACAGCACCAGCCAAATGGGCAATTACTCCATCTTTATTTATTTACTTATTATTTATTTATTTGCATTTTCTTATATAGCGCAGCATATTCCATTGCGCTTTACAATTGGAAACAACAGTGATAAGACAAACTGGGTAATAACACTCAGCCATAGAGTTAGGAAGGCCCTACTCACAAGCTTACAATCTGTAGATTGGAACCCATAGCTCCAAGTCAACAGTTCCTTGTAAAAGATGGATAGTAAAAGCAGAGTAATAATATCTGGGGAGGGGTGCCACGTGCTGCCCCTGTATAAAGGGGGTCAACCTACATTCTGCCGGCAGCAGTTTTCCAATGGTATTTCAGAAAGGTTGCACATACGTAGAAGGACTCTGACATAATCTTTCTGAAGAAATCGCCCTAAAGATGGCAGCACCTGCAGATTACATCAAGGGGGTGGGGGGAGGGAGAGCCCTGACTGATACACATCTCACAGTGAGGTGTGTTCTGAGTGCAGGGACCCTCTTGACTCAGGAACCTGTGTGCACACCATACACTCCTTATATATACGCCACTGCATAGAAGAATTCCTTTAGAAAAAAATGCCCTTGATATGTCTGGGGTCAAAGAGCAATGACACCAGGTTATCTGTCAATCCCAGGTTCAAAGTGGAGAATTATACAGTTAAAAGAAAAGAAATTTGTTGTAATATCTGAGCCAAATCCAATGAGATATTATAAGCTTCCCCATAAGGACATAAAGCAGAGTAATGAGGACAGCACGGTATGCTCTGCAAATGAGATAAAAACAGTTTGCCTTAAATTAAAGATTATAAAAATAGCCAACTGTCAGACACAATGTGAAAACTATTAAATAGGCATTTGACTTGTGAGAGCAGCTGAGCTGAGCATTTAATATAAGTCATTGTGTGATATGAAAGAAGCACCAGAATAATGACCACTCTTTACTAAGCTAAGAAGGACGACACAGACACAAATTACTTCAACAGTCAAAGCTTTGATTTACAAACCCATCCATGCTAAAGACTTGGGGGTCCATTTATCAAGGATCGCATATTGCATGTGATCTGGGTGGGATCTTGCCGCCCATGATCGCATTGCAATAAGCGATTCTACCGGCGGGATGTATCACCCTGCATATGGAGGGACAAGGGCTCCGAGTTTAAATAGCATTAGGACTTCTCTCCATAGTCCTGTTCGGGAAGGGTAAAGAGATAATATTGTTTTCTCTTACGTCCTAGAGGATGCTGGGGACTCCGTAAGGACCATGGGGTATAGACGGGCTCCGCAGGAGATAGGGCACCTAAAAAGAACTTTGACTATGGGTGTGCACTGGCTCCTCCCTCTATGCCCCTCCTGCAGACCTCAGTTAGATCTTGTGCCCAGAGGAGAATGGGTGCACTGCAGAGAGCTCTCCAGAGTTTTCTGTGGAAAAATAATTTTGTTAGGTTTTTTATTTTCAGGGAGTCCTGTTGGCAACAGGCTCCCTGCATCGTGGGACTGAGGAGAGAAAAGCAGGGCTGGCTTGTGAAGTTGGGCACTGCTTCTAGGCTACTGGACACCATTAGCTCCAGAGGGAGTCGGAACACAGGTCTCACCTGGGGTTCGTCCCGGAGCCGCGCCACCACCGTCCTCCTCACAGATGCCGAAGATAGAAGCCGGGTGAGTATTGAGGAAAAGACTTCAGGCGGCAGAAGACATCAGATCTTCATGAGGTAAGCGCGCAGCGGTAAGCTGCGCGCCATTGCTCCCTGTCACACACACAATGCAGGCACTGAAGGGTGCAGGGTGCAGGGGGGGGGGGGGCGCCCTGGGCAGCAATAAACCTCGTTTTGGCCATAAATAAGGTGGATTAGGCCTCGGGGACAGTAAATCCGCGGACCCCCGCCATTTTATTAATATATGATGAAGGGACCGAAGCCCGCCGTCGGGTGGGCGGGGCTTGATCCTCAGCACTAACCAGCGCCATTTTCTCTACAGAGGCTGCATGAGAAAACGCTGGCTCCCTGTTCTCCCCCCTGCTGAGCTTCACAGGTTGGAAAAAGGAGGAGGGGGGCACTTTGGCGATGCAGTGAGTGGAGATTACGATTATAAACATATAAAAGCGCTATCTGGTTGTATATTCCAGTGTTTTTAAGCGCTGGGTGTGTGCTGGCATATTCTATCTCTCTGTCTCTCCTAAGGGCCTGGTTGGGGTTTTGTTCCCTTATAGGTAAATCCCTGTGTGTGTGGGGTGTCGGTACGTGTGTGTCGACATGTCTGAGGCGGAAGGCTTCTCCAAGGAAGAGGTGGAGCAAATGAGTGGTGTGTCCCCGTCGGTTGTGCCGACTCCTGATTGGATGGACATGTGGCATACGTTGCATGCAAGTGTGGCATCTTTACATAAGAGGCTTGATAAGGTTGGTTTAGGGGGGACATCAGGCGGTCAATCCTCAGATTGGACCGACTCACAGGGCCCGTCGGGGTCTCAAAAGCGTCCCTTAACACAAGACACTACTACCGACACGGATTCTGATTCCAGTGTCGACTATGACGAAGTAAAATTGCACCCCAGGATGACTAAAACTATTCAGGGTATGATTGTGGCAATAAGGGATGTCTTGCATATTGTGGATGAACCCTCGGTCCCCGACACAAGGGTACACAGGTTTAAGGAAAAGAAACAGATTATTAATTTTCCCACATCTCATGAATTAAATGAGTTCTTTGGAAAAGCTTGGGAGACTCCGGATAAGAGACCGCAGATCCCCAAAAGAATTTTTATGGCATACCCTTTCCCTAAGCAGGACAGGGAGATTTGGGAATTACCCCCCACTGTGGACAAGGCCCTGACGCGCTTATCCAAGAAAGTGGCGCTACCGTCTCCAGACACAGCGGCCCTTAAAGACCCAGCAGATCGCAGGCAAGAAACTACCTTAAAGGGTATTTATTCTCATACGGGTGCTGTGCTAAGACCAACGATTGCGTCGGCATGGGTGTGTAGCGCAATTGCAGCTTGGACAGATGAGCTGACAGATCAATTTGATACTATGGATAAGGATACTATATTCCTAACTCTAGCCCATATAAAAGATGCAGTCTTATTTATGAGGGATGCTCAAAGGGACATTGGATTGCTAGCTTCTAGGGCCAATGCCATGGCTATCTCAGCGAGAAGATCCTTATGGACTCGCCAATGGACGGGTGATGCGGATTCCAAGAAACATATGGAAGTACTACCCTATAAGGGGGATGTATTGTTTGGGGATGGGCTGACGGACCTGGTTTCCACAGCTACAGCAGGTAAATCAAATTTTTTACCATATATTCCCCAACAGCAAAAGAAAGTAACACCCTATCAGATGCAGTCCTTTCGGTCGCTCAAGTCTAAAAGAGGTCGGGGATCCTCTTTCCTCGCCAGAGGTAAGGGCAGAGGCAAGAGAGCACCTGCTGCGGCAGGTGCCCAGGAACAAAAGTCCTCCCCGGCTGCTTCAAACCCCACAGCATGACGCTGGGGCTCCCCTGAGGGAGTCCGCACCGGTGGGGGCACGTCTTCGACTTTTCAGTCAGGCCTGGGTCAGTTCGGACCTGAATCCCTGGGTGCTAGAAATAGTTTCCCAGGGTTACAAACTGGAATTCGAGGAGGTGCCCCCGAGCCGATTTTTCAAATCGGCCTACCAGCTCCCACATCGGAAAGGGATGTAGTGTTAGCTGCAATTCAAGCGCTGTGTATACAGCAAGTGATAATCAAGGTTCCCCTGCACCAGCAGGGAAGAGGTTACTACTCAACCCTATTTGTGGTCCCGAAACCGGACGGTTCGGTCAGACCGATTTTGAATCTGAAATACCTAAACCTGTACATAAAAAGATTCAAATTCAAAATGGAATCACTCAGAGCGATAATAGCCAACATGGAGGAGGGGGAGTTTATGGTGTCTCTGGACATAAAGGATGCGTACCTTCATGTCCCCATATATGCCCCCCATCAGGAATACCTGAGATTCGCTGTACAGGATTGTCATTACCAATTTCAGACGTTGCCGTTTGGACTTTACACGGCCCGAGGATTTTCACCAAGATAATGGCGGAAATGATGGTGGTCCTGCGCAAGCATGGTGTCACAATTATCCCATACTTGGACGATCTCCTGATAAAAGCAAGATCAAGAGAGAAATTGCTGAGCAGTGTGGCGCTCTCTCTGAGAGTGCTCCAACAACACGGTTGGATCCTAAATCTACCAAAGTCACAGTTGATTCCGACAACTAGACTGCCGTTCCTAGGTATGATACTGGATACGGAACAAATGAAGGTCTTCCTCCCAATAGAGAAAGTCCAAGACATCCAGAACATGGTCAGAGAACTGCTAAAACCGAAAAGGGTGTCAGTTCACCAATGCACTCGAGTTCTGGGAAAAATGGTGGCGGCCTACGAGGCCATTCCTTTCGGCAGGTTCCATGCAAGGACTTTTCAATGGGACCTTCTGGACAAGTGGTCCGGGTCCCATCTGCACTTACATCGGAAAATAACTCTGTCCCCAGGGACCAGAGTGTCCCTCCTGTGGTGGTTGCAAAGTGCTCACCTCCTGGAGGGTCACAGGTTCGGAATTCAGGATTGGATCCTGGTTACCACGGACGCGAGCCTCCGAGGATGGGGAGCGGTCACACAGGGAAAACATTTTCAGGGTCTGTGGTCAGACCAGGAGTCCTGTCTACACATCAATGTGTTGGAACTCAGGGCCATTTACAACGGCCTTCGACAAGCGGAGAATTTTCTTCGAAACCTACCGGTTCTGATTCAATCAGACAATGTCACAGCAGTGGCTCATGTGAACCGCCAAGGCGGAACAAAAAGCAGAGTCGCGATGGCGGAAGCCACAAGGATCCTTCGCTGGGCGGAAAATCATGTAAGCGCTCTGTCAGCTGTCTTCATTCCGGGAGTGGACAACTGGGAAGCAGACTTCCTCAGCAGACACGATCTCCATCCAGGAGAGTGGGGACTTCATCAAGAAGTCTTTGCAGACGTAACACGTCTTTGGAGAACTCCTCAAATAGACATGATGGCGTCACGTCTCAACAAAAACTTCAGAGGTACTGCGCCAGGTCTCGGGACCCTCAGGCAATAGCAGTGGACGCTCTGGTAACACCGTGGGTGTTCAAATCGGTCTATGTGTTTCCTCCTCTTCCTCTAATCACGAAAGTGTTGAGGATCATAAGACGAAGAAGAGTACAGACGATACTCGTTGTCCCAGACTGGCCTCGAAGGGCTTGATACTCGGATCTACAAGAGATGCTCACAGGAGACCCCTAGCCTCTTCCTCTGAGGGAAGATCTGTTGCAGCAGGGGCCCTGTGTATTTCAAGACTTACCGCGGTTACGTTTGACGGCATGGCGGTTGAACGCCGAATCCTAGCAAAAAAGGGGATTCCGGAAGAGGTCATCCCTACGTTAATAAAGGCTAGGAAGGAGGTGACGATAAAACATTATCACTGTATCTGGCGAAAGTATGTGTCTTGGTGTGAGACCAAGAATGCACCTACGGAAGATTTTCATCTAGGTCGTCTTCTCCACTTCCTACAGACAGGAGTGGATATGGGCCTGAAATTAGGCTCTGTTAAGGTGCAGATTTCGTCCCTCTCGATTTTCTTTCACAAGGAATTGGCTTCTCTTCCAGAAGTCCAGACATTTGTAAAGGGAGTGCTGCACATCCAGCCCCCTTTTGTGCCTCCAGTGGCACCATGGGACCTGAACGTGGTGTTGCAGTTCCTAAAATCACACTGGTTTGAACCGCTTAACAAGGTTGAGTTGAAATTTCTTACCTGGAAGGTGGTCATGTTGTTGGCCTTAGCATCAGCAAGGCGAGTGTCAGAGTTGGCGGCTTTGTCACACAAGAGCCCCTACTTGATTTTTCATGTGGATCAAGCTGAATTGAGGACACGTCCGCAATTTTTGCCTAAAGTGGTTTCTTCGTTCCATATGAATCAACCTATTGTGGTGCCTGTGGCTACAAGTGACCTGGAGGATTCCAGATCCCTGGACGTAGTCAGGGCCTTAAAAATGTATGTAGCCAGGACGGCTAGAATTAGGAAAACAGAGGCTCTGTTTATCCTGTATGCGGCCAATAAGATTGGCGCTCCTGCTTCGAAGCAGACTATTGCTCGCTGGATCTGTAATACGATTCAGCAGGCTCACTCTACGGCTGGATTGTCGGTACCAATAAGGCCCATTCCACTAGGAAGGTGGGCTCTTCTTGGGCGGCTGCCCGAGGCGTCTCGGCTTTACAACTTTGCCGAGCGGCGACTTGGTCGGGGTCAAACACTTTTGCTAAATTCTACAAGTTTGATACCCTGGCTGATGAGGACCTAGCGTTTGCTCAGTCGGTGCTGCAGAGTCATACGCACTCTCCCGCCCGATTGGATGCTTTGGTATAAACCCCATGGTCCTTGCGGAGTCCCCAGCATCCTCTAGGACGTAAGAGAAAATAAGATTTTAAACCTACCGGTAAATCTATTCCTCCTAGTCCGTAGAGGATGCTGGGCGCCCGTCCCAGTGCGGAAACTCTGCAAGACTTGTATATAGTTGTTGCTTACATAAGGGTTATGTTACAGTTGACATCGGTCTTGGACCGTTACTGTTGTTTTGTTCATACTGTTAACTGGTTATGTATGTTCCAGGTTACATGGTATGATTGGTGTGGGCTGGTATGAATCTTGCCCTTGGATTGCTAAATCCTGCCTTGTATTGTCCATCTCCTCTGGGCACAGTTCTCTAACTGAGGTCTGGAGGAGGGGCATAGAGGGAGGAGCCAGTGCACACCCATAGTAAAAGTTCTTTTTAGGTGACCTATCTCCTGCGGAGCCCGTCTATACCCCATGGTCCTTACGGAGTCCCCAGCATCCTCTACGGACTAGGAGAAATAGATTTACCGGTAGGTTTAAAATCGTATTTTCTCTGACGTCCTAGTGGATGCTGGGAACTCCGTAAGGACCATGGGGAATAGCGGCTCCGCAGGAGACTGGGCACAAAAAGTAAAAGCTTTAGACTAGCTGGTGTGCACTGGCTCCTCCCCCTATGACCCTCCTCCAAGCCTCAGTTAGATTTTTGTGCCCGAACGAGAAGGGTGCAAGCTAGGTGGCTCTCCTGAGCTGCTTAGAAGTAAAAGTTTAAATAGGTTTTTTATTTTCAGTGAGTCCTGCTGGCAACAGGCTCACTGCATCGTGGGACTAAGGGGAGAAGAAGCGAACTCACCTGACTGCAGAGTGGATTGGGCTTCTTGGCTACTGGACATTAGCTCCAGAGGGACGATCACAGGTTCAGCCTGGATGGGTCCCGGAGCCGCGCCGCCGGCCCCCTTACAGAGCCAGAAGAGCGAAGAGGTCCGGAGAAAGCGGCGGCAGAAGACGTTCCTGTCTTCAAATAAGGTAGCGCACAGCACTGCAGCTGTGCGCCATTGCTCTCAGCACACTTCACACTCCGGTCACTGAGGGTGCAGGGCGCTGGGGGGGAGCGCCCTGAGACGCAATAAAAATGATATAAAAACCTTATATGGCTAAATAAAATGCATCACATATAGCTCCTGGGCTATATGGATGCATTTATCCCCTGCCAGTTTCCTGAAAAAAGCGGGAGAAAAGGCCGCCGTGAAGGGGGCGGAGCCTTTCTCCTCAGCACACAAGCGCCATTTTCTTTCACAGCTCCGCTGGAAGGACGGCTCCCTGACTCTCCCCTGCAGTCCTGCACTACAGAAACAGGGTAAAACAGAGAGGGGGGCACTATTGGCAGCTAATATATAAATACAGCAGCTATAACAGGGAGTAACACTTATATAAAGTTATCCCTGTATATATATAGCGCTCTGGTGTGTGCTGGCAAACTCTCCCTCTGTCTCCCCAAAGGGCTAGTGGGGTCCTGTCCTCTATCAGAGCATTCCCTGTGTGTGTGCTGGGTGTCGGTACGATTGTGTCGACATGTATGAGGAGGAAAATGATGTGGAAGCAGAGCAATTGCCTGTGTTAGTGATGTCACCCCCTAGGGAGTCGACACCTGACTGGATGGTAGTAATTAAAGAATTACGTGACAATGTCAGCACTTTGCAAAAAACTGTTGACGACATGAGACAGCCGACAAATCAATTAGTGCCTGTTCAGGCGTCTCAGACACCGTCAGGGGCGTTAAAACGCCCGTTACCTCAGATGGTCGACACAGACCCTGACACGGATACTGAATCCAGTGTCGACGGTGATGAGACAAACGTAATGTCCAGTAGGGCCACACGTTACATGATCACGGCAATGAAGGAGGCATTGAACATTTCTGACACTACAAGTACCACAAAAAAGGGTATTATGTGGGGTGTGAAAAAACTACCAGTGGTTTTTCCTGAGTCAGATGAATTAAATGAGGTGTGTGATAAAGCGTGGGTTTCCCCCGATAAAAAACTGCTGATTTCTAATAAATTATTGGCACTATACCCTTTCCCGCCAGAGGTTAGGGCACGTTGGGAAACACCCCCTAGGGTAGATAAGGCGCTCACACGCTTATCAAAACAAGTGGCGTTACCGTCTCCTGATACGGCCGCTCTCAAGGAACCAGCTGATAGAAGGCTGGAAAATATCTTAAAAGGTATATACACACATACCGGTGTTATACTGCGACCAGCGATCGCCTCAGCCTGGATGTGCAGCGCTGGAGTGGCTTGGTCGGATTCCCTGACTGAAAATATTGATACCCTGGATAGGGACAGTATATTATTAACTATAGAGCATTTAAAGGATGCATTACTATATATGCGAGATGCACAGAGGGATATTTGCACCCTGGCATCTAGAGTAAGTGCGATGTCCATTTCTGCCAGAAGAACGTTATGGACGCGACAGTGGTCAGGTGATGCGGATTCCAAACGACATATGGAAGTATTGCCGTATAAAGGGGAGGAGTTATTTGGGGTCGGTCTATCGGACCTGGTGGCCACAGCAACGGCTGGAAAATCCACCTTTTTACCCCAGGTCACCTCTCAGCAGAAAAAGACACCGTCTTTTCAAACCCAGTCCTTTCGTCCCTATAAGGGCAAGAGGGAAAAAGGCCGCTCGTACCTGCCCCGGGGCAGAGGAAGGGGAAAAAGACTGCACCATGCAGCCTCTTCCCAGGAGCAGAAGCCCTCCCCCGCTTCTGCCAAGTCCTCAGCATGATGCTGGGGCTCTGCAAGCAGACTCGGGCACGGTGGGGGGCCGTCTCAAGAATTTCAGCGCGCAGTGGGCTCACTCGCAAGTGGACCCCTGGATCCTGCAGGTAGTATCACAGGGGTACAAATTGGAATTCGAGACGTCTCCCCCTCGCCGGTTCCTGAAGTCTGCTCTACCAACGTCTCCCTCCGACAGGGAGGCAGTATTGGAAGCTATTCACAAGCTGTATTCCCAGCAGGTGATAATCAAGGTACCCCTCCTACAACAGGGAAAGGGGTATTATTCCACGCTGTTTGTGGTACCGAAGCCGGACGGCTCGGTGAGACCAATTTTAAATCTAAAATCTTTGAACACTTACATAAAAAGGTTCAAATTCAAGATGGAGTCACTCAGAGCAGTGATAGCGAACCTGGAAGAAGGGGACTATATGGTATCTCTAGACATCAAGGATGCTTATCTCCATGTCCCAATCTACCCTTCTCACCAAGGGTACCTCAGGTTTGTGATACAAAACTGTCATTATCAGTTTCAGACGCTGCCGTTTGGATTGTCCACGGCACCACGGGTCTTTACCAAGGTAATGGCCGAAATGATGATTCTTCTTCGAAGAAAAGGCGTATTAATTATCCCTTACTTGGACGATCTCCTGATAAGGGCAAGGTCCAGGGAACAGTTAGAGGTCGGAGTAGCACTATCTCAGGTAGTGCTACGTCAGCACGGGTGGATTCTAAATATCCCAAAATCACAGCTGATTCCAACAACACGTCTACTGTTCCTAGGGATGATTCTGGACACAGTCCAGAAAAAGGTGTTTCTCCCGGAGGAGAAGGCCAGGGAGTTATCCGAGCTAGTCAGGAACCTCCTAAAACCAGGACAAGTGTCAGTGCATCAGTGCACGAGAGTCCTGGGAAAAATGGTGGCTTCTTACGAAGCGATTCCATTCGGAAGATTCCATGCAAGAACTTTTCAGTGGGATCTGCTGGACAAATGGTCCGGATCGCATCTTCAGATGCATCAGCGGATAACCCTATCTCCAAGGACAAGGGTATCTCTCCTGTGGTGGTTACAGAAGGCTCATCTTCTAGAGGGCCGCAGATTCGGCATTCAGGATTGGATGCTGGTAACCACGGATGCCAGCCTGAGAGGCTGGGGAGCAGTCACACAGGGAAGAAATTTCCAGGGCTTGTGGTCAAGCATGGAAATGTCTCTTCACATAAATATCCTAGAGCTAAGGGCCATTTACAATGCCCTAAGTCAAGCAAGGCCTCTGCTTCAGGGTCAACCGGTATTGATCCAGTCGGACAACATCACGGCTGTCGCCCACGTAAACAGACAGGGCGGCACAAGAAGCAGGAGGGCAATGGCAGAAGCTGCAAGGATTCTCCGCTTGGCGGAAAATCATGTGATAGCACTGTCAGCAGTGTTCATTCCGGGAGTGGACAACTGGGAAGCAGACTTCCTCAGCAGACACGACCTCCACCCGGGGGAGTGGGGACTTCATCCAGAAGTCTTCCAAGTGATTGTAAACCGTTGGGAAAAACCAAAGGTGGACATGATGGCGTCCCGTCTCAACAAGAAACTGGACAGATATTGCGCCAGGTCAAGGGACCCTCAGGCAATAGCGGTGGACGCTCTGGTAACTCCGTGGGTGTTCCAGTCGGTATATGTGTTCCCTCCTCTTCCTCTCATACCAAAAGTACTGAGAATCATAAGAAGGAGAGGAGTAAGAACGATACTCGTGGCTCCGGATTGGCCAAGAAGAACTTGGTACCCGGAGCTGCAAGAGATGCTCACGGAGGACCCGTGGCCTCTACCTCTAAGGAAGGACCTGCTCCAGCAGGGACCTTGTCTGTTCCAAGACTTACCGCGGCTGCGTTTGACGGCATGACGGTTGAACGCCGGATCCTGAAGGAAAAAGGCATTCCAGATGAAGTCATCCCTACCCTGATCAAGGCCAGGAAGGATGTAACTGCAAAACATTATCATCGCATTTGGCGAAAATATGTTGCGTGGTGTGAGGCCAAGAAGGCCCCTACGGAGGAATTTCAACTGGGTCGTTTCCTACATTTCCTGCAAGCAGGATTGTCTATGGGCCTAAAATTAGGATCCATTAAGGTTCAAATTTCGGCCCTGTCGATCTTCTTCCAGAAAGAACTGGCTTCAGTGCCTGAAGTTCAGACGTTTGTCAAAGGGGTACTGCATATACAGCCTCCTTTTGTGCCTCCAGTGGCACCTTGGGATCTCAATGTAGTTTTAGGGTTCCTAAAATCACATTGGTTTGAACCACTTGCCACAGCGGATTTGAAATATCTCACATGGAAAGTGGTAATGCTGTTGGCCCTGGCTTCAGCCAGGCGCGTATCAGAATTGGCGGCTTTATCCTATAAAAGCCCTTACCTGATATTTCATTCGGATAGGGCGGAATTGAGGACTCGTCCTCAATTTCTCCCTAAGGTGGTTTCAGCGTTTCACATGAATCAACCTATTGTGGTTCCTGTGGCTACTAGGGACTTGGAGGACTCCAAGTTGCTGGACGTAGTCAGGGCCCTGAAAATATATGTTTCCAGGACGGCTGGAGTCAGAAAATCTGACTCGCTGTTTATACTGTATGCACCCAACAAGCTGGGTGCTCCTGCTTCTAAGCAGACGATTGCTCGTTGGATTTGTAGTACAATTCAACTTGCACATTCTGTGGCAGGCCTGCCACAGCCAAAATCTGTAAAAGCCCATTCCACACGGAAGGTGGGCTCATCTTGGGCGGCTGCCCGAGGGGTCTCGGCTTTACAACTTTGCCGAGCAGCTACTTGGTCAGGGGCAAACACGTTTGCTAAATTCTACAAATTTGATACCCTGGCTGAGGAGGACCTGGAGTTCTCTCATTCGGTGCTGCAGAGTCATCCGCACTCTCCCGCCCGTTTGGGAGCTTTGGTATAATCCCCATGGTCCTTACGGAGTTCCCAGCATCCACTAGGACGTCAGAGAAAATAAGAATTTACTTACCGATAATTCTATTTCTCATAGTCCGTAGTGGATGCTGGGCGCCCATCCCAAGTGCGGATTGTCTGCAATACTTGTATATAGTTATTGTTACAAACAAATCGGGTTGTTTATTGTTGGAAGCCATCTTTTCAGAGGCTCCAACGGTTATCATACTGTTAACTGGGTTCAGATCACGAGTTGTACAGTGTGATTGGTGTGGCTGGTATGAGTCTTACCCGGGATTCAAGATCCTTCCTTATTATGTACGCTCGTCCGGGCACAGTATCTTAACTGAGGCTTGGAGGAGGGTCATAGGGGGAGGAGCCAGTGCACACCAGCTAGTCTAAAGCTTTTACTTTTTGTGCCCAGTCTCCTGCGGAGCCGCTATTCCCCATGGTCCTTACGGAGTTCCCAGCATCCACTACGGACTATGAGAAATAGAATTATCGGTAAGTAAATTCTTATTTTTTACAGGTGAACTACTGGTCCCAGCAAGCCCATCAAGGTACTGTAGGATGGCACTTATCAAACCACCAGTACCAAGATCCAGCTTACCTAGGCATCAAGGGCCTGCTTGCAACTGTAATCCACCTGTAAAAAATATTAAATGACAGGACACAAACACCGTAGAAACAAGAAAAAAAAGATTTTATTACATGAAGACTCCAGGGTCTTGCACTTGCATAAGAATTTGTATTACTGCATGTTCATATCTGCGACAGTTTACTCAGTGCCAGATTAAGGTTCTCATGGGCCTGGAGCTGAAATTTCTGAAGGGCCTAGTGTGTGCCGCAGCAGTGGGTGTGTCCGGCACGGTGGGGGCATGGCTACTGATAATGGGGGTGTGATCAGTGATGTGTATATATATATATATATATATATATATATATATATATATATACATATATATATTTTTTTTTTTTTTTTTTTTTGTGTGTGTGTGTGTGCACATGTTTGAAAATGAGAAAACTCTCAGCACTTAAATGTCCAATTATCTCCAAAAAAATTATTGAAACACACAAAAACATACACAGAAAATAGAAAAATTCCAAAAATGAAAATCAGATAAAGCAAATGTGAACACACTCCCTTCTTCAAAATGAGTGGTCATCATCCTTAGTCAAGGATCAAAATCTAGAAACAGTAAAAGAGGACAATGTGCCAAATAGTGCAGAATGTAACTGAAAATTTGTGTAAATCCTTACATACTAATCCTCTTTTGTTATTTATAATACATATTTATCTCCATAGTACAACAAACAGAACAGGAGAGCACACAAGGAAGCTGATTCAGCAATAGTTGAGGCAGCATCTTCTGACAGTCGTGCAACTTTACGGTTAAATACTGCTATAAAGCCCTTCCCCTGTGTACAAGTGTGCATCCATCCAAATGTACAAGGACTGAGATGCTACTTTTTCAGCATCTATAGATACAGGCCCTCATTCAGACCTGATCACTCGCTAGCTGTTTTTGCAGTCCTGCAATCGCATAGTCGCCGCCCACCGGGGAGTGTATTTTAGCTGTGCAAATGTGCGATCGCATGTGCAGCCGCCCTGTACAAAAAGATTTTGTGCCGTTTCTGAGTTGCCCAGGACTTACTCAGCCGCTGCGTTCACTTCAGCCTGTCCGGGACCGGAATTGACGTCAGACACCCGCCCTGCAAACGCTTGGGAACGCCTGCGTTTTTCCAAACACTCCCAGAAAACGGTCAGTTGCCACCCATAAACGCCTTCTTCTGTCAATCTTCTTGCGATCAGCCGTGCAAATAGATTCTTCGCACAAACCCATTGCAGAGCAACGAACCACTTTGTACTTGTGTGACGCGCCTACGCATTGCGGTGCCTATGCATGCGCAGTTCTGACCTGATCGCAGCACTGCAAAAATCACTAGCGAGTAATGAGGTCTGAATCATCCCCACAGTCCTTAGATGCCACCATCAGTCACACCATGAAAACATAGAATGTGACGGCAGATAAGAACCATTAGGACCATCTAGTCTGCCCATGTACATACACACATTTACACACTAGGGTTAATTTTCATTTCTTTTAGTCAGGAGCCAATTAACGTACCAGTATATTATAGGATTGCGGGAGGAAACCAAGGCAAGTACGGGGAGAATATACAAACTCCCCACAGTTAGAGCCATGGTGGGAATCGGACCCATGACCTCAGTGCTTTGAGGCAGTAATGCTAACCAATACACAATCCGTAATCACACCTGCCCTATGGAAGTTGCAAATTTACCATCTGAGTATTACCTCCAATAGTAATTTTTATTGGACTCAAGATATCCACCTGGTAAATCTCAGTCATGCTGGCTCACCAGATTTCCTAACAACGTAGATAACAAATCTGCATGCGTTCCACCACAGCGGAACGCATAACTGGAAGTCCGCGCACATCCGGAGCTACTGGAACTTTCGGTCCTGCGCTCAATCCAGCTGAAATGCACGGCACTATGCCTCCAGAGCGCTGTGTTCCCACATTTCTGGCTTGCGTTTTACTTAGGTGGAACGCACAGCCCTCCCATGATTATAAGACCACCATATCGCCACCACAGGGCACAGCGTATTAAAACGTTCTGGAGCCAAGCAAACAGGGCCATATAACAGGGGCCTCAAATATATATTAAACTAATTAAAGTCATATACAGTGATTTAAAATCAATTGATATATATATATATATATATATATATATGTGTGTGTGTACATTTATTTTGTATATGTGTGTGTATGTATGTATATATACATACATAGAAACATAAACATAGAAACATAGAATTTGACGGCAGATAAGAACCACTTGGCCCATCTAGTCTGCCCCTTTTTTATTTTATCCTTTAGGCAATCTCAACCCTTTTTTAACCTTGATTCTTTGTAAGGATATTCATATGCCTGTCCCAAGCATGTTTAAATTGCCCTACAGTCTTAGCCTCTAGGGCAATTTATATACATATATATACACACACATATACATATATATATATATAGTATATATATATGTGTGCACAGTATAATATATATGTATACATATATTTTATATATGTGTGTGTGTAATTGTATATGTGTATATATATATATATATATATATATATTATATATATATATACATACACACACCATATATTAAGGTCAGTGCCTAAATTGTCTTTATTTTACCAGCTTTGCAGCAGCCAGCAGGAGTACACCCCTCCTCAGGAGGATCCTACTCAGAGGTTGTCACTATGCAGCACGATCAGCAGCATCTGCTGTTGCTTCCTTCACATCGCGTGCGGTGGTGCCGGGGCGGCGCTCTCCGACGTCACACGTCCTGACGTCCCTGCGTATGCGTCGCAAAGGAGGCGGAGGAGCATGTGAAGTGACCGCGAGTCTTCCATTGCGGCTATGTGGGGGGACGTTTATAATGCTGGTGCTGACGGAGGGTGTGAAGCGGGGTCGCGACCGGGGGGGCGGGGCCTTGGACGGACTTTGGCATGCTGCTGTAGCAGGAAAAAAATGTTTTCCTCTCTACAGCAGCAACATACCGGAAGCTGTGGGCCTATTTTGATGGGGGGCTTGGAGCTGCAGCTCCATCCGCCCCATTGTTAATCCGGCCCTGAGTTTACTGTCTGTACAGGATTGTCCGCCAGTCAGAGCTTGCTGTTCTGTAGTGTCGTCTCCACCCACTACTAATGTATACAGGCCCTCCAGTGGCGTAAGTTCATCCCAGTTGCCTAGGGCAAGATAAATATTGGTGCCCCCCTCCATCTATAGATAAATATATGTATATATGTATGTATGTGTATATATATATATATATATATATATATATACACACTAGTGATGGGCGGGTTCGGTTCCTCGGAATCCGAACCCGCCCGAACTTCAGCTTTTTTTACACGGATCCGAGCGACTCGGATCTTCCCGCCTTGCTCGGTTAACCCGAGCGCGCCCGAACGTCATCATGACGCTGTCGGATTCTCGCGAGGCTCGGATTCTATCGCGAGACTCGGATTCTATATAAGGAGCCGCGCGTCGCCGCCATTTTACACGTGCATTGAGATTGATAGTGAGAGGACGTGGCTGGCGTCCTCTCCGTTTAGAGAAGAAATAGATAGGAGAGTGAGAGTGAGACAGTGACACTTCATTTACTGGAGCTTAGGAGGAGTACTCAGACAGAGAGTGCAGAATTTTGCTGATAGTATTAGTTAGTTATACTAGTGACAGAGTGAGACAGTGACACTTCATTTACTGGAGCTTAGGAGGAGTACTCAGACAGAGAGTGCAGAATTTTGCTGATAGTATTAGTTAGTTATACTAGTGACTGACCAGTGACCACCAGTGCAGTTTTATATTATTTAATATAATCCGTTCTCTGCCTGAAAAAACGATACACAGTGACTCAGTCACATACCATATCTGTGCTCAGCCCAGTGTGCTGCTGCATCATCTATGTATAATATCTGACTGTGCCCACACAGCTTAATTGTGGGGGAGACTGGGGAGCAGTTAGGTTATAGCAGGAGCCAGGAGTACATATTAAAATTAAACAGTGCACACTTTTTTTCTGCAGGAGTGCCACTGCCAGTGTGACTGACCAGTGACCTGACCACCAGTATATAGTATACTATATTGTATTGTGAATGTCTGCCTGTAAAAGTTAAACACACGTCGTGTGACTTGTGTGGTGTTTTTTTATTCTATAAAATAAAAAACTCATTCTGCTGACAGACAGTGTCCAGCAGGTCCGTCATTATATAATATATACCTGTCCGGCTGCAGTAGTGATATATATATATTTTTTATATCATTATTTATCATCCAGTCGCAGCAGACACAGTACGGTAGTTCACGGCTGTAGCTACCTCTGTGTCGGCACTCGGCAGTCCATCCATAATTGTATACCACCTACCCGTGGTTTTTTTTTTCTTTCTTCTTTATACATACTACATCTCATTATCATCCAGTCTATATTAGCAGCAGACACAGTACAGTACGGTAGTCCACGGCTGTAGCTACCTCTGTGTCGGCACTCGGCAGTCCGTCCATAATTGTATACCACCTACCCGTGGTTTTTTTTTCTTTCTTCTTTATACATACTACATCTCATTATCAACCAGTCTATATTAGCAGCAGACACAGTACGGTAGTCCACGGCTGTAGCTACCTCTGTGTCGGCACTCGGCAGTCCATCCATAATTGTATACCACCTACCCGTGGTTTTTTTTTCTTTCTTCTTTATACATACTACATCTCATTATCATCCAGTCTATATTAGCAGCAGACACAGTACAGTACGGTAGTCCACGGCTGTAGCTACCTCTGTGTCGGCACTCGGCAGTCCATCCATAATTGTATACCACCTACCCGTGGTTTTTTTTTCTTTCTTCTTTATACATACATACTACATCTCTTTATCAACCAGTCTATATTAGCAGCAGACACAGTACGGTAGTCCACGGCTGTAGCTACCTCTGTGTCGGCACTCGGCAGTCCATCCATAATTGTATACCACCTACCCGTGGTTTTTTTTTCTTTCTTCTTTATACATACATACTACATCTCTTTATCAACCAGTCTATATTAGCAGCAGACACAGTACGGTAGTCCACGGCTGTAGCTACCTCTGTGTCGGCACTCGGCAGTCCGTCCATAATTGTATACCACCTACCCGTGGTTTTTTTTTCTTTCTTCTTTATACATACATACTACATCTCTTTATCAACCAGTCTATATTAGCAGCAGACACAGTACGGTAGTCCACGGCTGTAGCTACCTCTGTGTCGGCACTCGGCAGTCCATCCATAATTGTATACCACCTACCCGTGGTTTTTTTTTTCTTTCTTCTTTATACATACTACATCTCATTATCATCCAGTCTATATTAGCAGCAGACACAGTACAGTACGGTAGTCCACGGCTGTAGCTACCTCTGTGTCGGCACTCGGCAGTCCGTCCATAATTGTATACCACCTACCCGTGTTTTTTTTTTCTTTCTTCTTTATACATACATACTACATCTCTTTATCAACCAGTCTATATTAGCAGCAGACACAGTACGGTAGTCCACGGCTGTAGCTACCTCTGTGTCGGCACTCGGCAGTCCGTCCATAATTGTATACCACCTACCCGTGGTTTTTTTTTCTTTCTTCTTTATACATACATACTACATCTCTTTATCAACCAGTCTATATTAGCAGCAGACACAGTACGGTAGTCCACGGCTGTAGCTACCTCTGTGTCGGCACTCGGCAGTCCATCCATAATTGTATACCACCTACCCGTGGTTTTTTTTTCTTTCTTCTTTATACATACTACATCTCATTATCATCCAGTCTATATTAGCAGCAGACACAGTACAGTATGGTAGTCCACGGCTGTAGCTACCTCTGTGTCGGCACTCGGCAGTCCATCCATAATTGTATACCACCTACCCGTGGTTTTTTTTCTTTCTTCTTTATACATACATACTACATCTCTTTATCAACCAGTCTATATTAGCAGCAGACACAGTACGGTAGTCCACGGCTGTAGCTACCTCTGTGTCGGCACTCGGCAGTCCGTCCATAATTGTATACCACCTACCCGTGGTTTTTTTTTCTTTCTTCTTTATACATACATACTACATCTCTTTATCAGTCTATATTAGCAGCAGACACAGTACGGTAGTCCACGGCTGTAGCTACCTCTGTGTCGGCACTCGGCAGTCCATCCATAATTGTATACCACCTACCCGTGGTTTTTTTTTTCTTTCTTCTTTATACATACTACATCTCATTATCATCCAGTCTATATTAGCAGCAGACACAGTACAGTACGGTAGTCCACGGCTGTAGCTACCTCTGTGTCGGCACTCGGCAGTCCATCCATAATTGTATACTAGTATCCATCCATCTCCATTGTTTACCTGAGGTGCCTTTTAGTTGTGCCTATTAAAATATGGAGAACAAAAATGTTGAGGTTCCAAAATTAGGGAAAGATCAAGATCCACTTCCACCTCGTGCTGAAGCTGCTGCCACTAGTCATGGCCGAGACGATGAAATGCCAGCAACGTCGTCTGCCAAGGCCGATGCCCAATGGCATAGTACAGAGCATGTCAAATCCAAAACACCAAATATCAGTAAAAAAAGGACTCCAAAACCTAAAATAAAATTGTCGGAGGAGAAGCGTAAACTTGCCAATATGCCATTTACCACACGGAGTGGCAAGGAACGGCTGAGGCCCTGGCCTATGTTCATGGCTAGTGGTTCAGCTTCACATGAGGATGGAGGCACTCAGCCTCTCGCTAGAAAAATGAAAAGACTCAAGCTGGCAAAAGCAGTAGCACCGCAAAGAACTGTGCGTTCTTCGAAATCCCAAATCCACAAGGAGAGTCCAATTGTGTCGGTTGCGATGCCTAACCTTCCCAACACTGGACGTGAAGAGCATGCGCCTTCCACCATTTGCACGCCCCCTGCAAGTGCTGGAAGGAGCACCCGCAGTCCAGTTCCTGATAGTCAGATTGAAGATGTCAGTGTTGAAGTACACCAGGATGAGGAGGATATGGGTGTTGCTGGCGCTGGGGAGGAAATTGACCAGGAGGATTCTGATGGTGAGGTGGTTTGTTTAAGTCAGGCACCCGGGGAGACACCTGTTGTCCGTGGGAGGAATATGGCCATTGACATGCCTGGTGAAAATACCAAAAAAATCAGCTCTTCGGTGCGGAAGTATTTCACCAGAAATGCGGACAACATTTGTCAAGCCGTGTGTTCCCTTTGTCAAGCTGTAATAAGTAGGGGTAAGGACGTTAACCACCTCGGAACATCCTCCCTTATACGTCACCTGCAGCGCATTCATAATAAGTCAGTGACAAGTTCAAAAACTTTGGCCGACAGCGGAAGCAGTCCACTGACCAGTAAATCCCTTCCTCTTGTAACCAAGCTCACGCAAACCACCCCACCAACTCCCTCAGTGTCAATTTCCTCCTTCCCCAGGAATGCCAATAGTCCTGCAGGCCATGTCACTGGCAATTCTGACGAGTCCTCTCCTGCCTGGGATTCCTCCGATGCATCCTTGCGTGTAACGCCTACTGCTGCTGGCGCTGCTGTTGTTGCTGCTGGGAGTCGATGGTCATCCCAGAGGGGAAGTCGTAAGCCCACTTGTACTACTTCCAGTAAGCAATTGACTGTCCAACAGTCCTTTGCGAGGAAGATGAAATATCACAGCAGTCATCCTGCTGCAAAGCGGATAACTGAGGCCTTGACAACTATGTTGGTGTTAGACGTGCGTCCGGTATCCGCCGTTAGTTCACAGGGAACTAGACAATTTATTGAGGCAGTGTGCCCCCGTTACCAAATACCATCTAGGTTCCACTTCTCTAGGCAGGCGATACCGAGAATGTACACGGACGTCAGAAAAAGACTCACCAGTGTCCTAAAAAATGCAGTTGTACCCAATGTCCACTTAACCACGGACATGTGGACAAGTGGAGCAGGGCAGGGTCAGGACTATATGACTGTGACAGCCCACTGGGTAGATGTATGGACTCCCGCCGCAAGAACAGCAGCGGCGGCACCAGTAGCAGCATCTCGCAAACGCCAACTCTTTCCTAGGCAGGCTACGCTTTGTATCACCGCTTTCCAGAATACGCACACAGCTGAAAACCTCTTACAGCAACTGAGGAAGATCATCGCGGAATGGCTTACCCCAATTGGACTCTCCTGTGGATTTGTGGCATCGGACAACGCCAGCAATATTGTGTGTGCATTAAATATGGGCAAATTCCAGCACGTCCCATGTTTTGCACATACCTTGAATTTGGTGGTGCAGAATTTTTTTAAAAACGACAGCGGCGTGCAAGAGATGCTGTCGGTGGCCAGAAGAATTGCGGGACACTTTCGGCGTACAGGCACCACGTACAGAAGACTGGAGCACCACCAAAAACTACTGAACCTGCCCTGCCATCATCTGAAGCAAGAAGTGGTAACGAGGTGGAATTCAACCCTCTATATGCTTCAGAGGTTGGAGGAGCAGCAAAAGGCCATTCAAGCCTATACAATTGAGCACGATATAGGAGGTGGAATGCACCTGTCTCAAGTGCAGTGGAGAATGATTTCAACGTTGTGCAAGGTTCTGATGCCCTTTGAACTTGCCACACGTGAAGTCAGTTCAGACACTGCCAGCCTGAGTCAGGTCATTCCCCTCATCAGGCTTTTGCAGAAGAAGCTGGAGACATTGAAGGAGGAGCTAACACGGAGCGATTCCGCTAGGCATGTGGGACTTGTGGATGGAGCCCTTAATTCGCTTAACAAGGATTCACGGGTGGTCAATCTGTTGAAATCAGAGCACTACATTTTGGCCACCGTGCTCGATCCTAGATTTAAAGCCTACCTTGGATCTCTCTTTCCGGCAGACACAAGTCTGCTGGGATTGAAAGACCTGCTGGTGACAAAATTGTCAAGTCAAGCGGAACGCGACCTGTCAACATCTCCTCCTTCACATTCTCCCGCAACTGGGGGTGCGAGGAAAAGGCTCAGAATTCCGAGCCCACCCGCTGGCGGTGATGCAGGGCAGTCTGGAGCGACTGCTGATGCTGACATCTGGTCCGGACTGAAGGAACTGACAACGATTACGGACATGTCGTCTACTGTCACTGCATATGATTCTCTCAACATTGAAAGAATGGTGGAGGATTATATGAGTGACCGCATCCAAGTAGGCACGTCACACAGTCCGTACTTATACTGGCAGGAAAAAGAGGCAATTTGGAGGCCCTTGCACAAACTGGCTTTATTCTACCTAAGTTGCCCTCCCACAAGTGTGTACTCCGAAAGAGTGTTTAGTGCCGCCGCTCACCTTGTCAGCAATCGGCGTACGAGGTTACATCCAGAAAATGTGGAGAAGATGATGTTCATTAAAATGAATTATAATCAATTCCTCCGCGGAGACATTGACCAGCAGCAATTGCCTCCACAAAGTACACAGGGAGCTGAGATGGTGGATTCCAGTGGGGATGAATTGATAATCTGTGAGGAGGGGGATGTACACGGTGATATATCGGAGGATGATGATGAGGTGGACATCTTGCCTCTGTAGAGCCAGTTTGTGCAAGGAGAGATTAATTGCTTCTTTTTTGGGGGGGGTCCAAACCAACCCGTCATATCAGTCACAGTCGTGTGGCAGACCCTGTCACTGAAATGATGGGTTGGTTAAAGTGTGCATGTCCTGTTTATACAACATAAGGGTGGGTGGGAGGGCCCAAGGACAATTCCATCTTGCACCTCTTTTTTCTTTTATTTTTCTTTGCGTCATGTGCTGTTTGGGGAGGGTTTTTTGGAAGGGCCATCCTGCGTGACACTGCAGTGCCACTCCTAGATGGGCCCGGTGTTTGTGTCGGCCACTAGGGTCGCTTATCTTACTCACACAGTCAGCTACCTCATTGCGCCTCTTTTTTTCTTTGCGTCATGTGCTGTTTGGGGAGGGTTTTTTGGAAGGGACATCCTGCGTGACACTGCAGTGCCACTCCTAGTTGGGCCCGGTGTTTGTGTCGGCCACTAGGGTCGCTTATCTTACTCACACAGTCAGCTACCTCATTGCGCCTCTTTTTTTCTTTGCGTCATGTGCTGTTTGGGGAGGGTTTTTTGGAAGGGCCATCCTGCGTGACACTGCAGTGCCACTCCTAGATGGGCCCGGTGTTTGTGTCGGCCACTAGGGTCGCTTATCTTACTCACACAGTCAGCTACCTCATTGCGCCTCTTTTTTTCTTTGCGTCATGTGCTGTTTGGGGAGGGTTTTTTGGAAGGGACATCCTGCGTGACACTGCAGTGCCACTCCTAGATGGGCCCGGTGTTTGTGTCGGCCACTAGGGTCGCTTATCTTACTCACACAGCGACCTCGGTGCAAATTTTAGGACTAAAAATAATATTGTGAGGTGTGAGGTATTCAGAATAGACTGAAAATGAGTGTAAATTATGGTTTTTGAGGTTAATAATACTTTGGGATCAAAATGACCCCCAAATTCTATGATTTAAGCTGTTTTTTAGGGTTTTTTGAAAAAAACACCCGAATCCAAAACACACCCGAATCCGACAAAAAAAATTCGGTGAGGTTTTGCCAAAACGCGGTCGAACCCAAAACACGGCCGCGGAACCGAACCCAAAACCAAAACACAAAACCCGAAAAATTTCCGGCGCTCATCTCTAATACACACACACACAGTGGTCGAAGTGGAAATTTTGAAGTAGGGGTATGCAAAAGTGAAGGAAGCAATTATGCGCGTGCGCTCCAGAAAAGGGGGCGTGGTCACCAGAAAAAGGGGTGTGGTCGCCAAAAGGGGGCATGTCCAGTGTAGTAGAACCCCTTATACTATCTAGTACTGGTGCCCCTTTCACCTCATAGCACACGGTACGAGCTGAAATTCACATTATAGCACACGGTACGAGCCGAAATTCACATTGCAGCACACTGAATGAGCCGAAAGTCACATTGTAGCACACTGAATGAGCCGAAATTCACCTTGTAGCACACTGAATGAGCCGAAATTCACATTGTAGCACACTGAATGAGCCGAAATTCACATTATAGCACACTGAATGATCCGAAATTCACATTGTAGCACACTGAATGAGCCGAAATTCACATTGTAGCACACTGAATGAGCCGAAATTCACATTGTAGCACACTGAATGAGCCGAAATTCACCTTGTAGCACACTGAATAAGCCGAAATTCACATTATAGCACACTGAATGAGCCGAAATTCACCTTGTAGCACACTGAATGAGCCGAAATTCACATTGTAGCACACTGAATAAGCCGAAATTCACATTATAGCACACTGAATGAGCCGAAATTCACATTATAGCACACTGAATGAGCCGAAATTCACATTGTAGCACACTGAATGATACGAAATTCACATTATAGCACACTGAATGAGCCGAAATTCACATTATAGCACACTGAATGAGCCAAAATTGTGACAGCAGGGACAGCCAGAGTGACGACAGGCAGAGAGAGAGTGACGACAGGCAGAGAGAGAGTGACGACAGGCAGAGAGAGAGTGACGACAGGGAGAGAGAGTGACGACAGAGAGAGAGAGTGATGACAGGGAGAGAGAGTGACGACAGGGAGAGAGAGAGTGATGACAGTGACAGCTGGGAGAGAGAGAGTGACAGTAGGGACGGTAACGAGAGGGAGAGAGGTGACAGCAGGGGAACATTACCTCATTTGTTGCTGGCAGCGGTGAGCGGTGGGCTGCTGGCGGCGGTGAGCGGTGGGCTGCTGGCGGCCGTGAGCGGCTAGCGGTGGTGAGCGGCTGTGAGCTAGTACAGCGCTCTACACAGCCGCCGGCCGCCGAGCAAGGACGGTAGCACTATGTGCAGCAGGACGGCCACTTCCTTTGCCTCCTGCTGCACTTTCATACTACTATATTATCTGTTTGTTAACCAGGCAGCTGTCTGTGGGCATTATAGGCTATGATTTTTTTTTTCTTGCTAATACTGCTACTGAGGGTAACTCATACTTAAGATGCCTACATTCAAAATCTCTTTGGGAGAAGATGCTGCTTCCCAGTGCGGGAGGCACGTCTGGGCTGCACATCACTATGCCCAGTCCCCAATATGCCATGATTCGTGGGTCAGTGGAGGGGCTAAATAATGCAGATTTGCATCATTTACCCCTGCGCCCTCCATACAGCTGGTGGCTGGCGGCGGGTGGGAGAGCGGGCATCGGTGGGTGGGAGAGCGGGCAGGTGGAAGGGCGGGCGGTGAGCGACCGGCTAGCGGTGGTGAGCGGCGGCCAGGCGGCTGACGGTGAGCGGCTGTGAGCTACTACAGCGCTCTACACAGCCGCCGCGCAGGGACGGGGAGCACAATGTGCAGCAGGATGGCTACTTCCCTCTCCTCCTGCTGCACTTTCAGTGCATTTCCGGGTCAGTGGAAGAAGTGGCGGTATACCATACCGCCGTATACCGGCCCACTTCGACCACTGTATATACATATATATATATATATATATATATATGTGTGTGTGTATGTATGTATATATATATATATATATATATATAAACAACAGTAATCCTGCACTCTCATCAATAAAAGTTCATCAAATGGTGGGTGCTCCTAATGGGCCGGATCGGTCCACATATATACCATAGAAAGTTCCAAATGATTTGGAAGGTGCACTCGCGAGTGCACCTTCCAAATGATTTGGAACTTTCTATGGTATATATATATATATATATATATATATACATAAAGGTCACCATTCAACGCCTTGTGGGCTCGCTGCGCTCGCCACAGGTTCTATACCCACTCTAGTCGAGGGAATAATCCTTCCTAGTCGGCATGCCGACTATCGGGATTCTAAGGGGGTGGGATGTAGGGGGAGGTATTGTGACTGCCGGTCACACAACTATATCCCATATATACCTCTCCTATATAATAGATCAGATCTGTGACTCTGTGCCTGGGTGTCTTACGCTGGATGGAGTCACAGAGCTGGGCGGAGTCAGCAGCATCTACAGGGAGAGACACCATGACCTGGGCCAGCGCCAGAGTCAGGTAAAAGATGCCCCCTGACACTAAGTACAGTATAGGGGGGTGGCCATGGCTACCAGTACCATCACAGGACAGCTTCAGCCAGCAGTAGCAGGGAGGGAAACACAGGCTATGCGGAGCGGACTTCCAAGCACCGCCAGGACACCCGCCGCACCTCTCCCGGCTACACAACTTCCTGGCACCCTTACACCCACACCCCACACTGAGGAACCCTCCCTTATGCGCCCCCCAACTCACCCCCTACCGCATCAAGCAAGTGGGGGGTCACGCAGGGCGGCAGCCGGGGACGAGCAGGTACAGCGGGACGGAACACGGAGCACACACTCCCCAATCCCCAGCGCAGCACATACACAGCTCCCTCCTACTGCCACCTCGCCTCGCTCCACACTCCACTCCGGCCACATCACTATGCCGCCCGCCCGCCTGACAGCCAGCCCGCAACTCTGGGAACACGCGTGCCGCCACCACAGTCACATCCCTGGTGCCAGGTACACACTGTGGAGGCCAGACCAAGTGCACCCGCCTGGAGCCAGGAAGGGACACTGCTCCAGCCACAGCGCTGCTGAGCGGGAGCTCCCTCCCGCAGCAGCCAAACCATAGGTCAGTGCAGCAGGCAGGGAGTCACCACTACTCGCATCTGCTCCAGGCACACACCCCAGAGGCACACCTCCAAATTTCAACACACCACCTCACCCTCAACCTTCGCACCCTCTTCTCTTTCACACACAACAACACTCCACCTCCCCTCCCCCCACCCCTTCTCGCTCACACACACACACACAATCCCTTCCCCATCCCTGCACATCCTACACAAAACCCCAACACCTCATGAACCCCTAACCCTCACGCCACTACAACAAACAACCCACGCACACCTACAACTCCTCCAAACAACAAACCCTTTGCCGCACGTGCCAAACACACGGCAACACACAAGCCCATCCCACAACCGAACTAGGCCCATACCTCCCACCCAGCGGGCAGCAGCGATCCTATTACCGAGGAGAACACACGCAATAAGCCAAATACCGCAGCAGCAGAGGTTAGTACATCCCATGCCCTGAGTCCCCCTCCCCCCGCATCCGCCCCTCCCCCACACACGACGCCACCGAACCCCATCCACGGCACCACCGCACCGCCCCTCCCCCACCCATGGTGCCTCCAGACCCCCTATCCAAACCACAGCACCCTGCACCAGCCACTCCACAACCCGCAGCACCTATGGACCCTATCCCCCATCTGCTGCACCCCCGCACCTGCCACTCCCCCACCCACGTCAACTCCACTCCTCCCCCACCCGCTGCGCCTCCCGGCCCCCTACCCCACTCGCAGCACCCCCGCACTCACCCCTCCCCTGCACCCACCCCTCCACCCACGACGCCCTACCACCCGCATCGCCACTCCACCACCCACAGAACCTATAGACCCCATCCGCGGCATCCCCGCACCTGCCACTCCCCCACCCGCTTCAACCCCACTCCTCCCCCACCTGCTGCGCCTCCCGACCCCACTGACAGCACCCACCCCTTCCCCACCCACAGCACCTCCGTAACCCCTCCCCCATCCGCAACAGCCCCGCACCTGCCACTCCCCCACCCGCGGCACCCCCATCCCTCCACCACCCGCAGCACCTCCAGAACCCATCCCCCATCCATGGCCCCCACTTTTTCGCCCCTCCCCCACCCGCAACACCTCCAGACCACCTCCCCTATCCACAGCACCCCGTCTGCACCCACCCTTACACCACCTGCCACTCCCCCACCCACAGCACCTCCTGCCCCCCTCCCCTGCCCACCCCCAGCCACCCCTCCACCACCTCATCTACAGACCCCATCCGCGGCACCCCGCAACTACTCCGCCCCTACCCACAGCACCTCTACAACTCCTGCCCCAAACGCACCCCCCCTGCACACGCTCCTCCCCAATGGACAGCACCTCCAGACCCCCTCCTTCATCCGCGGCCCCTGCCCCTCCACCACCAACAGCATCTACATATCCCCTACCCTTCCCGCAACACCTCTGGAACCCATCCCCCATCCGCGCCCCCTCTGCACCCGCCCCTCACCCACCTGCAGCACCTCTTGACCCCCTCCCCATCCGTTCCCCCTCTGCAAGTGCCCCTCCCCCACCCACAGCACCCCCGCACCCGCCCCTACCCCACCCGCGGTGACTCCGGACACCCTCCCCCACCCGCGGCAACCCCTTCGCCCCCACCAGCATCTCGCACGCAACCGCCACTCCCCCAACCACAGCACCTACTAGGTGATTCATCGTGTCCTGCGTGCGATGTCCATGCCATCACAAGGGGCTTGTCCGTGCAATATTTAACCACTCACAAAATTATGATTGGAGGTAATACTCCATATAATAAATATATTGTGCGCCCCAAGGGGGGGGGGGGGGGGGGTTGCAGGAATTGAGGGGGTGCCGAGGAGTTACAGAGGAACAGGGTTTTTTTTTTTACCAGCAGTGCTGAGCTGCTCCAGTGAGACAGCAGACTGCTCCTGGGGCGATGTCTCTGACCCACCTGTCTGCCCACAGTTGGCTCACACATATTTACAGCCCTGGATTCAGATGCACATGGGAAGAACTGTATAGGCAACGTATGGGGTGTCACTGGGCGGTGACTGGGAGGCAACAGGTAGTGGGAAAAAGTTGAACATAGAGATATTGTATTATGTGTTATGAGCGTGTTGCAGAAAGAGGTTCTATTCAAAAACACTACAACTCACACTGGAGGCTATGTGGGTAATTCAGACCTGATCGCTGCTGTGCGTTTTCGCACAGCGGGCGATCAGGCACAAACTGCGCATGCGTATGTACCGCAATGTGCAGGCGCGTTGCACATTTACAAAGCGGATCACTGCTCAGCGATGGGTTTGTGCAACGAACCCGTTCGCACGGGCGATCGCAAGGAGATTGACAGGAAGAAGGCGTTTGTGGGTGTCAACTGACCGTTTTCAGGGAGTTTCTGGAAAAACGCAGGCATGTCCAAGCGTTTGCAGGGAGGGTTCCTGACGTCAATTTCCGGTCCTGGACAGGTTGATGTGATTGCAGCGGCTGAGTAAGTCCTGGGCTGCGCAGAGACTGCACAAAATCTGTTTGTACAGCTCTGCTACACAAGCGAACGCACACTTGCACAGCTAAAATACACGCCCACTGTAGGTGGCGACTATCTGATCGCAGGGCCGCAAAAATCATTTGCTAGCGATCAGGTCTGAATTAGGCCCTATATTCAGATGCAGAAACTGTACCTGCCACAGGGCTGGTGCAAGTTTTGATGGTGCGACTGATGGTGGCCTATGCACCAATCGCTATTACACGGACGCTAAAAGTGTGCACCTCAGCCCTTGCACATCTGGCTGACTGGATGTACACAAGGGAAGGCGTTGCATAAACTTGCAGACACGTGACCACCAATAGATGCTCCCGCATCTATTGCACTTTTGTGTGTAGCTCACAATCAGCACCTCTAAATTCTTAACATGCTGGAAAGTTTTGATGTGTTTTTATTTATTTTAGATTTTACTTTTCATTAGGATTTAAATTATTTAACAGGAGTGGAATATTAATAAAAATTTTCATGCATGTAAATATAGCCACAGCCTAATGCAGAGTTTCCCAAATTCCGTCTGTACAGTCCAGGTTTTAAGGATATCCATGCTTGAGCACAGGTGACTTAATTAGTACCTTAGTCAATTTGATGTAACCTTCTGGACTATGGGCCTAATTCAGCATGGATAGTAGATGTGCGAAAAATCGCACATCTACGACCCAGTACACTGACATGTAAGGGGACGCCTAGCACTGGGCAAGACCGCCCCGCATGCCGGGTCCTGCTCTCCCGCCACCCCCTATGACGACGATGCTTTCACATGTTTAGGGATACACAACACAGCTGCTAAGGCAGATGGCAACCCGCCATCTTTTGGCTTGCAGCGGCTGTGTGTGATGTCACACAGCGCCGTGGTCCTCCCTGCAAATGGTCCGAACACGTCTGCATTGTCCGGACCGCACCCCTCCCATTTCTTAAATGAGGATATCTATTGCCGGCCGCGGCCGAACAGTTATACACATGGGATCCCACTTACCATACCGCCAACGTTTGTGACTTTTTAAACAGTGAGAGAGTCTGCACTGAAGTTTTCCACACACAGATATCACCATTTAAAAAATTTAAGTACAATGACATCACTTCCGCTATCTGAAACAGGAAGTGCATCACAACAGGAAATGGTAATCACTATGTAGCTCCTCTGGGCAATAAAAGGAGCCCTCTGCTCACAGGTGAGTATCAAGCCTTGAAGAAAAGACCTGCTATGTCTTGAAACACGTTGGCATGCTTCACCTGTGATTACCACACAGACGAATACTGCCGACTATCCTGAGAAACCTTTCGGCTCAAGCTTTGGAGTGATGTGAAGGGAGAACCTGGTTACTATGCACATTTACACCTGCGGCTCCAGTACATCATCCTTGGTAGGATTTTGACTTTTCTCCAGCCTATGTCATAGACTTTATGCTAATGAGTGTGCCATCTCTATTATTGTCTATCTTATTGTCTACAATATATCCGTGTATGTTCTTAATTTTTTTCATTAAATTTGCATTTTACCATTTTATATCTTTCCTGCTTTTATTGGTTCAGTGGATAAGCACTAATCACGTGACACTACCTCCACAATAACTGATTACAGTTAAAATGCAATTAGGGTTAGATTAGATTACAGTTAGGGTTAGGCTTGGATAAAAAGTGAATGGAAAATCATATTGTCAACATGCTAACTGTCGACATTCACAATGTCCAATTCCTGGCAATGTCGACATTGACATTCTGTACATGTTGACTAAATATACCACAGCCCCACTAACATCCCTCAGTTTATTCATGTTAGGAGGATTGAGTCTAGGTTCCACTAGGATGCAGCATTTAGATGATGGAGGTTATTAAAGAACAGGTGCAGTAACCCACAACAACCAATCAGATGCTTCCTTTCACTAGTCGGTATTGCTTTACAGATCATTCTGATTGATTGCTAGAGGTAACTGCTCTAGGTAAGTTGTATGTTTGTAACTATCCCCTGCACTATAGGCCCAGGTATGGATCCTAACACTGCAGTTTTAATTTTGCAACGTTGGAGTAGTAAAGGTTGACAAATAACAATAGACTGAATAGGCATATAATGTGACCAAGCAGCATAAACTCACCGTCTGAGCTTGCGGCGCGCCTCTTAATGCATCACCTTGGCATGGAGGGGGTTAATGTTTTTGTGGGAGGATGATGAATAGGGCCTGGTCTGACAGACATATAGCCTGCAGACCTAGGACATCCTGCCTCTTTCCAGTTTTCCTCGTGGACTATACTACTGCTTTGTCAGTAATTATTCTATTTAACTTCTCTTAATCTCTCCTCTTTCTCCCTACCTCTCCTTAGCTATAATATCTCTGTATTTCTTTTCCTACCCCTGTTCTACCTTTTTTCTTTCAATATTTCTCCTTTTTTCCTTCATTAGTTCATTTGTGATGGCCGCCGACCTAGACGCAGCGCGGGCCTCCCTGCTCGGCTATTGGACTCCTCTGTGGTCCGGCCGAGCCGGGCAGGCCTGCTGCGGCTGGGGTGCGGGAGACGCCGGGCGCCCGTGGCCGGGCTCGGCCGCCCGCCCGTGCTCTCTTACGCCCGCGTTCTCCGTCTCCGTCCCCGCTGCTAGCTGCGGCGGTGGACGGAGCGCAGGGAGTCCATGGGCGGCTTAGGCGGCCTCCAAGGGACGGGGTTGTGCCGTCCCTGCACCCGCCGCTGGCCGATGACGTCGGGGCGGCTGGCGGGCGTGCTGGTCCTGCACGGACGGGTCAGCGCTCCCGCCCTGCTACCTGGCGGCTCCCTTCCGCCAGGGGGGGCAGCCCCCATGGTACAAGCTCCAACGGGGGGGGCGGGGGGGGCGCGCGGCTGCCAGAGGTGGTGGGTCCGTGCAGCGCGCGCGCGTGCTGCAATTGATTCAGTTCATTCCAGTCTGGGGAGCCTCCATGACCCACTCCCCCTCTCTACTGGGCGGACGGGGGGGGTCGCGCGGCTGGCGGACGCGGAGGGTCCGTGCAGCGCGCGCGTGCTGCCATAACTCGGGTCTGCACCAGGGGAGCCCCAATGAGGCCTCCTCACTCTGGGCCCAGTGGGGATCATCACATCCCAGCTCAGGGCTGGGTAGCGAGCTCCCGCAGAGGGGGGGCGCGACGCGCCCGATCTGCCGCTGCTGATGCGCCGGCGGACCTTTCAGGGGCCGTCGCGCAGGGACGCTCTGCGTCCGCCCGCAGAGGGACGGGCAACCAGGCCTCTCCTGCCGTGGTTGGACCCGTGGCTCCACCCCTTTCTGGGGTTACATGCGCGTCGCATAGTAATGCCGCCAGACGTGGCAGTCGATTCAGACACCGTTCACTGCGCTAACACGGCGGTGCAATGTGGTCTGAGGCCCCGGGTCCGGGACAGGATCCGTAAGGGCCAATACGTCAGTATCTTCGCCCTTACTAGCGATGATCGTAAAGCTTTGCTTTCTGCTAAGAAAAAAGGCCAGAGCAGCGAAGACGCTTTGCAATCCTACCCTAATTGGGTTAGGAGCATGTTAATCTTCGCGGCGTGTTATTTAGAGACACGCCCGGACGAGCACATGAACCTAGTATGCTATCAATTCCTTATACATGTGCTGTGCCATAAGTATAAATGGTCGGCTTGGCGACGTTACGATTAGGACTTCCGGCGCAAACAGCACAGCCGGGAGATCTACAATTTCGGTAAAAAGGATGTCGAGTTGTGCTCGGAGCTGACACAGGGCTCCGTGGGCACCGAGGAGGGCGGTACGGCGAGACGATGGCCAAAGCGGCCTGGCTCTCGTTCTACCGCTTTTCGAGCGGGTCCATCACGCACGGGGCATGGCAAATGCTTTGCTTTCAATAATGCCCAATGTAAGTTGGGGGGTCGGTGTCGTTTTCGTCACTCCTGCATCAGATGTGGCGGAGCCCATGGGATCAAGGACTGCACCAGTCCTGGGACAGGGGGTAATTCCGTCCGGCAGAGTCGCGTTCCCGCGGCCCCAGGCGCTGGCCATGGCCCCCACCCCAATTAGACTACTGGCGCTCATACCCTGGCTGCGACGGTACCCGCGGCGGGTGGAAGCCCAATTTTTGCACTCGGGTTTCACGTCCGGCTTCCCCTTGCCGATATCTGGGCTAGTGGGTCCCAGGGCTGGTACGAACCTGCGTTCGACTCAGGAGTTTCCGGACGTGCTACGGCAGAAGGTTGGGGCTGACGTGTCATTGGACAGGATGATTGGCCCTTTTCGGAATCCCCCTTACCGGATTTGGTCTTGTCCTCCGTAGGGATAGTGCCCAAGAAGACCGCGGGCAAATTTAGGCTCATACAACATCTTTCCTGTCCCCTCGGGTCATCAGTAAATCAGAATCAGCTTTATTGGCCAGGTGTACTCACGTACACTAGGAATTCTTTGTGGTACAATGCATCGCCAAGCAGCAACATGGAGGAAAAAACGTAGCATACATTACAAACATTACACATATGAGTTCATACTGCACATATGCAACTGTACAGTAGACATATTATACATTTAAGACTAAAAACTAAGGCTGCTTGGCAGAGCAGTACCGAGGCAGCCATCCGCGGCGCCAACTAGAACTCACACAATGCACATAATACAGAAGATTTAAGTATTACATCAAAAGATAAACCACACAGACAAAGACACAGAAAGAATAATGCATGATTGGTGTAGGCATTTTGAATAATAACCTCCAGGGGTTGTGTATTCCACCATCACAAGGCATGAGGTGCGGCAGCCATCTTAGGCGCACTGCGTAGGATTACCCAGGGTGGAATAGTCCACCCCTAGAAGAGAACACAAAATGGGGAGATTGCAGAGTCCTTAAGTTCAGAGTAGGGTTCCAATAAAAACATCAGGTCCACACATATTTCATCCCATCCACAAGCACACCAGATAAGGCAGCCATGTTGGGCGCACTACAAGGTTACACAGTGGGAGATGAGCCATACAGGGGCCAAATGCATGTATGGGAGAACTGACACGTGTGTAGGAGTATGTATGCTATACCCTGCATGGAAAGATCCAAATGAAGCACACCCCGCCCACAGGGGAACCATCCGAGGCAGCCATGTGGGGCGCACTGCATAGGTTACTGCTGGCAGGGTGTGCAACCAATGGAGGTACACATTACGGGAATAGCACACAGTGGGGTGGAAGTACCGTGTAAGAAGAAAGAGAAGAGAAAGACACATTTGCAGGAAAACTGTACTAACATTATTTTGTGAAAAAGATAAATGTCCTGGTCTCATGAGAGCAGTGCGGGTGGGTGTGAGAATGTGGGGTGCACACTAATGTCCAATGGAACTGACCCAGCAAAGTCTGGTCCTGATGCGCACGTCCCTCAGTTCCCTGCTGAGCTTGAGGGGTAGTCCCGGGGGCAGTCATGATGTTCTTGGACACAGAAGTAGTAGGCATTGGTCCTGGTGTTCTCATGGCAGAGGTGAGGAGAGGCCACATAATGTTCCAGATTTCTTTCTTGATGCTGTTCAATGTTTGTTTAACTGTTTTTTTAACTGTTCATTTTCAAGATGCTTAGAGAAGGAACGCTTTGAGTATTGGAACGCACAGCTGTGCATGGTTGAAGTTACAGATATACTATGGGAAATTGACCCAACTACCGCTGAGGCAAATGTTCCACTAATCAAAGGTGTTACATTACACAGTGTTTGACTAAACAAACACCAGCCCAGTCAGCCTTAATTAAATATGCGGCACTGACCAAGCTTTGAAACGCAGGTATTTTAAATTACAAACAAAAGCATAAATCACAAAACTGTCTAAATGATGCTATCCCTGATGATCAGTGTAGGGTCGTTTACCTATCCTTTGATTCGGCCATAGCCACCATTAGGTCTTTTGGTCCGGGGGCTGTGATGTGTAAATTGGACATCCAGTCAGCGTTTCGTCTTCTCCCTCTGCACCCTTCGGCCTTTCGGTTTATGGGTTTTAAACTGGACGATGGCTATTACATAGATCAGTGCCTCCCTATGGGTTGTTACATCTCTTGCGCATACTTCGAGAGATTCAGTTCTTTCCTTCATTGGTGCCTGGAGCAGGCGATAGGCGAAAGGGGAATTTCGCACTACTTGGACGATTTCCTTTTGATCGGTCCACAGGACTCAGATCGCTGCGCTAGCTTGCTACGGAGGGCACTGGCCCTCTTCTCACACTTCGGGGTTCCGGTGGCGCCTGAGAAGACTGAGAGTCCCTCTGCCTCCTTAGTTTACCTCGGAATTCAGATTGATACGGTCGCCGGACTATGTAGGCTCCCAGTGGATAGGTGTTACGTCTTCACTATGATATCCTTTATGCGCTTGCTGCGGGCAAGATTAATCTCAAGCAGGCTCAATCCCTATTGGGCCTATTTAATTTTGCTTGCAAAGTTATCCCCATGGGTAGGGTTTTCTGCAGAAAATAGGAGCGGGCGACAGTTGGGATTAGACGCCTGCATAATTTTCTTAGATTGTCCCTCGAAATTCGGAGGGATTTACGTACATGGGACGAATTTCTAGTTTGTTTCAACGGCGTCTGTATTTGGCAGGAGGCGGTCATGTCTAGCACATCCCTGGAGCTTTTCACGGACTCCTCTGGGGCTTGCGGTTTCGGAGTTATTTTGCTGGCCGGTGGTGCGCATCTCCTTGGACAAGGGCCTGGATTAGCGAGCGCCTCACAACAAACATGCTGTTGCTGGAAATTTCTCTAACGTCCTAGTGGATGCTGGGGACTCCGTAAGGACCATGGGGAATAGACGGGCTCCGCAGGAGACAGGGCACTTTAAGAAAGAATTAGGAATACTGGTGTGCACTGGCTCCTCCCTCTATGTCCTCCTCCAGACCTCAGTTTGAATCTGTGCCCGGACGAGCTGGGTGCACTTTAGTGAGCTCTCCTGAGCTTGCTGAATAGAAAGTATTTTGTTAGGATTTTTTTATTTTCAGAGAGGTCTGCTGGCAACAGACTCTCTGCTACGTGGGACTGAGGGGAGAGAAGCAGCCCTACTCACTGTGGATAGGTCATGCTTCTTAGGCTACTGGACACCATTAGCTCCAGAGGGATCGAACACAGGAACGCACCCTTGGTCGTCCGATCCCAGAGCCGCGCCGCCGTCCCCCTCGCAGAGCCAGAAGCCAGAAGCCGGCGTGAGAAGCAAGAAGACTTCAAAAGCGGTGGCAGAAGACTCCAGTCTTCACATGAGGTAGCGCACAGCACTGCAGCTGTGCGCCTTTGCTCCCACATTAAACCCACACACTCCGGTCACTGTAGGGTGCAGGGCGCAGGGGGGAAGGGCGCCCTGGGCAGCAATTAGAGACCTCTTTGCAAAGTGGGCATATATACAGTTGGGCACTGTATATATGCATGAGCCCCCGCCATTATTTTACACAAAATCGCGGGACAGAAGCCCGCCGCTGAGGGGGCTGGGCTTCTTCCTCAGTACTCACCAGCGCCATTTTCTCTCCACAGCTCCGCTGAGAGGAGGCTCCCCAGGCTCTCCCCTGCAGATTCACGGTAGAAAGAGGGTAAAAAGAGAGGGGGGGGCACATAAATTTAGCGCAAAATCAGTATATACAGCAGCTACTGGGTAAACACTAAGTTACTGTGTAATTCCTGGGACATATAGCGCTGGGGTGTGTGCTGGCATACTCTGTCTCTGTCTCTCCAAAAGGCCTTGTGGGGGTTCTGTCCTCAAATAGAGCATCCCCTGTGTGTGTGGTGTGTCGGTACGCTTGTGTCGGCATGTTTGACGAGGAAGGCTATGTGGAAGCAGAGCAGGTACAAATGAATGCGGGATCGCCGCCGACGCCCAATTGGATGGATATGTGGAAGGTTTTAAATGATAATGTTAATTCCTTGCATAAAAGGTTGGATAAAGCTGAAGCCTTGGGACAGTCAGGGTCTCAACCCATGCCTGCTCCTACAGCGCAGAGGCCGTCAGGGTCTCAGAAGCGCCCACTATCCCAAATTGTTGACACAGATATCGACACGGATTCTGACTCCAGTGTCGATGGCGATGATGCAAAGTTGCAGCCTAAAATGGCTAAAGCCATCCGCTACATGATTATAGCAATGAAGGATGTATTGCACATTTCAGAGGAAAACCCAGTACCTGACGAGGGTTTATATGTTTGGGGAAAAAAGGCATGAGGTGACCTTTCCCCCTTCACATGAGTTAAATGAGTTATGTGAAAAAGCTTGGGAATCTCCAGATAGAAAAATGCAGATTTCCAAACGGTTGCTTATGGCGTATCCTTTCCCGCCAACGGACAGGTTACGCTGGGAATCCTCCCCTAGGGTAGACAAAGCTTTGACACGCTTATCTAAGAAGGTAGCCCTGCCGTCACAGGATACGGCCACCCTAAAAGATCCTGCGGATAGAAAGCAGGAAGGTATCCTGAAGTCCATTTATACACATTCAGGTACACATACTAAGGCCGGCAATTGCGTCGGCCTGGATGTGTAGTGCTGTAGCAGCATGGACAGATACTTTATCTGAGGAACTTGATACCTTGGACAAGGATACTATATTACTGACCATGGGGCATATAAAAGACGCGGTCCTATATATGAGAGATGCCCAGAGAGACATTAGCCTACTGGGCTCTAGAATAAATGCAATGTCGATTTCTGCCAGAATGGTCATGTGGACTCGGCAATGGACAGGTGATGCCGACTCAAAAAGGCACATGGAGGTTTTACCATACAAGGGTGAGGAATTGTTTGGGGACGGTCTCTCGGACCTAGTTTCCACAGCTACGGCTGGGAAGTCAAATTTTTTGCCATATATTCCCTCACAACCTAAGAAAGCACCTTATTACCAAATGCAGTCCTTTCGATCACAAAGAGGCAAGAGAGTCCGAGGTGCGTCCTTTCTTGCCAGAGGCAGGGGTAGAGGGAAGAAGCTGCACAATACAGCTAGTTCCCAGGAACAGAAGTCCTCCCCGACTTCCACTAAATCCACCGCATGACGCTGGGGCT